>NC_058039.1:10147398-10447398 GCF_019176455.1 Solea senegalensis | reverse complement strand
AGGAGCTGTGACTGTGATTGACGGCGCCTTCTTATAATTACAACCTTAGGTTTTTCAGAACATATTCATTATTATTTTATGTTTGGGGTTTTTTTCCCTCCACACAGGTCTCCGTCAATCTCAGTCACATCCACCACTGACATGTTTTCCCAAAGCTGGTGTTATTGCAAATACCGTTAGTGCTGGAAAACCAAACAAAGCATGACACAGCACTCCATCACCTGGCCAGATGATGTCATGAAGTCATAAATGTCCATCATGGCCCCACCTATTTTCCTGCATGTGTTGAGATTGGTGAGACATAAGCAGGTGTGTGTATGTATTTATGTACAAATCAGTGACATTTTTGGGGGGTTGAGTAGTGACAGTAGTCCCCCCCGCTTCATGTTGTAAAGTTGAACCAGACCATGCAGTACTGGAGCTGGGTTTGAAAGGGAGGTTTTGTCTGTTAACAGTCAAGTCTTTGAGTTCCCTCTACCAGGTCCACCCTGGTAGACTGCACAATTCATGGAAGAGGCGTCGCCATTTGGATGGTTGGCGCCTCTGGCCGTACATGTTCATGCAGATTCAACATTTCAATCAGATTCTTATTGCTGCCCATATTACAAACTAAAGCAGCGTCATGTTACATGTAACATATGAATTTAATTGCTTTAACAGTAGCTCAACAGTTGAAGATTTCAGCACTGTTTGGAGCCGAAAGCTAACATGTTTACATTCTGATGTTCGGCAGTTAAAAAGCTTTTAGTAACACCATTAACATGATATTTGACATAGAAATGAATTGAATCGTGGTACCACACGTCATATGATACAAGAAAAGTTAGGGGATCAACAGAGTCAGTATGATTCATCCTCTGGGAACCATTAAAGACTCTGTCCAACAGAGTTTTAGCCATTTCGGTCTGGATTTAAGTGGTGACCAAACTAACTGACCAATACTGTGGAGCTGCAATGTTATATGGAATAAATAATTAAAAAAACACACTTTTGAAAATGTAATCAGGTGTGTCATTTTCTGTTAGTGGTAAAAAGAGTGACCCACTGCTCATGGACTAAGTCATGAAATGGTGACTCATGCCAGATAAACATAATTCCTAAATGAAAGGGTCATCCATTCCATCTCGGAAAATACATGTCGTCATCGTCTTCTTGCACTTGTTCACACCTGCAAAAACCGGATAAAACAGAGAAGGGAAAAAGTGGAGATAAAAGTAAAGAAACAAATGAGAATCTTGGATCCTCCCTCACTTTTGAAATCATGGGTTTGTCTTCCAAAGCACATCTCTAAGGACATCCAGGTTTCATTCAGTCAGCTTCACAGACTTTTATGTTCACTAAAACTGTCTCCATGGTGTGTGCTGAATACCGAGTGAAAAGGAAACCAAATGTGGTTTTCTGAAAACAGATTGTTTTCTGTCATTATGTTTCACTTTCCTTTGTTTCTTTCAGAATACAATTTTGGTTTAACTGATTGTGGTTACATTTCTGAATCAAAGAAACACTTTCATAGAAATAAAGGAGGGGAAATGGTAAATAATTACATGGTCTCCCAACATATTAACAAAATTGGTTCATAGTTACTGTGAAACTTAAACCACAGTGTGCTCAGATGACAGTGGCTGGAAGGATGAACAAACATAGAGAATCTCACTTTGTGACAATCAGCTACTTACTGTTCACTGAAAACAAAAGCCTGTTCTGCTGACATGATGCATACCTCTGGTCTGAACCGTCCAGCAAGAAAACAATTGACGGTTGCTTGTGGAGATGTTTGTAGCCATGTATGTGGTTGCACATTGGTTACAAAGAGCATAATCTCTCCAGCTTTTTACATTTTACCCTCCATGTAACCAACCCATATGACCATGTGTCTTTTACCTGTCCAACTAATGCTGATGCTTACCCGGGGCCCTGAAGCAACCTCACAAAAAATGCTACACAGCTTTTGACAGCTTCCTCCGTCCTCTTCTCGTGATCTGGCCCTTTGGAGCTGGAACCAGTGGGTGTTTTGTCTGGGCCAGATTTACAGTAGATTTAAGCGCCACTGAACACAACCTGGCTGACTAATTGGAAAAAGGTTTGTACGTTACGAGGCCCGCGGAGAGCGCTTTCAGCACCTCCACACTGAATGAGAAACAAGATCTCAGAGGGAGTTGTATAGGTGAAGCAGACACACACATCCAGTTCAGTATGGAAGCATGCAGATACAAACTTCACAATTTTAGAGACCGTAAAAAATCTAACAGGAGTTGTACCATGACATCAGCGAGGGAATCGGAAAGGCAAAAGTTCAACATTCAACTACAAATCTTTGGAAAGAACACTGCCATTAGAGAATTTACTACCATAGGAATATATATATCCAAATATATTTGCAGCTTGTGTTGTATTTCTCATATACTGTTGTTTCCCAATTCATGTAGTGTACGGTCAAACCAGGAAGCACGGGATCTAGCTTCTGCCATTTCTTTGCTTTTCAGGTTATAAAATATCCGAGAAAATGGCTTCTCCTTTTCACAAGCAATTTTAATTCCACTGTGCATATAATCCTCTTCAATGTCCATCGTAGATCAGTGAAGACGCACGCTCTGTGCATGTTAGTCTGACTGATAAATATGGCCCGTTACATAAATCTCTCATCGCCCCCCCAAGGCCTTTGTGTCTGTGCCCAGCAGGTGAACAAGAGGTCTTGAACGTAGCAATGATAAAAAAAAAAAAACTTGGACAAACATATCACCAGGATTCCAGATGCTGTGATGCGAAACACTACACCTAATGAAAATAATACACTAACCAACACTGAACAACTTTCTGTCATGTTGTTAATATTGTCTTGCCAAAAAATGTCAAAATGTGTCTTCAGCAGCTGATTTTAGGCTTATTTGTGTAGTCTATAACAATAATACACAAAAATGAGTACAAGTCAAACCACTGTCAAGACTAAAATATCTCAACAGCTACAATTCCGGATTAACATTTTTCTCAATTGAAACCAGTCGTTGATGTTTTTGTTTTTTTAACAGAATGTTTTGGATGATTTGTCCTCATGTCTAGTACAGACATTAATACGACACATAGTCTTAAGTAAAATAATAACAGTGTTGCAACTAACAATTAGTTTCATAATCTATTAATCTAATCTTTCCCAAGTTTGGGCCATAAAATGTCAGAGAATGTTGAAAAATGTGACTGTAAATGTCTTTTCAGTTTCCGTGATTTCTTGGTTACGTGGAAAACAGAAAATATTCAAAGAGTTTGCCTTTATTAAGATGGGATGTTTATAATTGAATGTGGATAAAAAATATAGCTAATAATGCCCCATTAGAGATGTCCTATGATGGGGGTTGGTAGTAATCTCCAATTCACTCATCAGAATTCAGTCTCCTTTGCCAGAATGACAGCTTCAGGGGTTTTCAATGAATAGTCTACTGAGGCCTGAGATGTTTAGTCTCTATAATTGGACATCGAGACCTTTTACAGTCATAGTCAGTGATAAGTGCTTGCAGTGGGGAGAATAATAAAAGACTTGTTGAAGACATGGAGCCTCAGAGCTGGTGTCTCGATTCATGCTGTGATACAATCATGCTTTAAGAGTGCGATAAATGGCCGGTTTGGGACACATGTTTCATCAGGAACAGTGTCAGTGTATAGTGTGTTTTGTTTTGACTTTAATGTGACACACACAGACAGTAGTACATACTTGGCAGTGGTAAGGAGAGATATCCCGTCTAGTGCAGCTGGTGTGCAGCCTCTATGCACCAGAGTGCTCTGGAAGGGAAGCCTGGTTTGATTTTAGTCCAGGGCAAACCAGGACTTTCACATTCCTGCTTTTCAATTGGAATTAACATACTTGTTACAGTCTAGGACAAATATAAATATATGCGTACGTATTTGCATTTGGTGGAAAGTCCAAGGTTCGGTGCCGTTTGCCCTCCGTTTGCCCTCTGGACCGGCCACTTTTTCTTTCTCTCCTACTCATTTTTCTCACTCCATCTTCAAGTGAGGCCATTCCAAGCTGGCAAGTTCTGCTGCTATTACAAAAAACGTCAACTCAAGTGGCTGCAGGGTCAGAAACAAAAAAGGAAAAGGAATGAGGGGGAAAAATGCATTGTGGGAAAACGAGGCGCAGAGATAAAGAGGATCTGGAACGGGTATCATCAGGAACGTCTACAAACTCCTCTGAAGAAAAGAGGAAGAACAAAGGTACAGGAGGAAATTGGACGCTGAGTGAAAGCAGCTTAGCAGCTCCCATCCAAAAAGCCTGGAAGAAAGGAAAGGAGGGAAAAACTAAAAACAAGGCATTAAATGGCTCAGCATCCTCCAGGGCTCCGACTGAAACCCTCCTGGAACCAGAAAGGAGATGTGGCCTCCAACCAATTTCAGCCTGACATGTCTTTCAGCTGAACATATATATATATGTAGAGAGAGGAGAGGGAGAGGGAGAGAGAGAGAGAGAGAGAGAGAGAGAGAGAGAGAATGGAACAAGAATTTCTTTGTTAACAACCTATGATGTTATTTTATTTTTATTTTACTGTGTGAGTTATCTTGATCTAAGCCATGTGTTTATGTTTGCTTGGGGAGGTGTGTTTCACCCGTCCTGATGACCCACACATAACTTCGGGAGGCCTAAAAACATTCTCACTTTCTATTGGACGGGCAATACGTGCTAAATGGCTGAGCAATGCATGAGTTTTCATATTTATAGGAAGTGTTCAACAGTTTGTCTGGAAGTGGTTGATGATTCATATTCCAAATGGATTGCAGATGCTGGAGCAGATTTAAGAGGGTACACACACTGTCACTCAATACCAAATCAAGTCACACGTACCACGAAGAAAAAAAAAATCCACATCCACCTTCATTTACTGAGGTGTTTACTCACAAGAATCCATAAGAAACAAACCCCAAAACTCACTGTGTAGAGCCGATCAATTATGTAACAAATATTGTGTTCATATTAGTATCTTTTCAGTTGCAGCGACACACTCATCAAAGCAAGCACCTCTTCCAAACGCTCCACTGCCTGAGAACATTTTTCTGGCTGTCTGAACAGGAGTCTTTTCTCTCTTTCTTTCTTTTTTTTTGCTGACTCACTGCATTCTCTTCTTAAAGAGTGCTGTCCATCTTTCTGTCGTCTCTGCTCTTTCCACTGACCAGACACAAAACACACACACTCCGGAAACCTCTGGAAATCCTGGGTGACTTCGTCAGCCCTTACCTCACCTGAGTGACAACATATTTCCCTTCAGACAGAGGATGCTCCCAACAGGTTGAAAACCTGACTCTGATTTAGAGACTTGCCTTGAGCACATCAGCAAACATTACCGGAGATGGAGTGAACAAAACACAGAAAAAGAAAGAAACTAAGAAACAGTTTATGAAGTAAAGTGGAGGTGGAAGGAAAGGATGCAATACTCAATAAGTGCAGGTCAGGATCAGGTTGTGCATTGGGCTTTACTGTCACAGCCTGCCTTTCGACATTTGTTTCCCATAAAGGCCACATGGTAACATTTAGCTGGCTTAAAGCAGATTGGAGTGCATTGTCTCGGGCCCACAACATTTGCTACTTGTTTTCCAGGTCTGCCCATTTTCTAAAAATATACAATTAGCTATGATAAGTGATATTAGAAATAATCTTGTCTGCCTCCATCTTACTCTCTCCCTCTTGTCCTTTTCTGTTACACAGGAAACACAACAATTATGTCAAAATAAATGACCATGACAAGACAAGGCGCAGGTTTGCCACTAAACAATGTGATATGAGTGAGTGCAAAGAGAAAAGAGATAAAAGGTAAAAACCAATACACAAAAACAGCATCTTCAAAAGCAATTCCTCACGCTTCATAGAGAATCTTAGGTGCCTCGTCAAGAACTCGTGTTTTTTTTTTCGTCTAGTGTTTGCATTCTGCAACAACATCTGTAAACTTGCAAAGGGAACTGAAATCACAGATGCGCAGGTTATGAGAAATCATAACAGAGCATTAGGTTTGTTTGTAGCCTTAATACTTCTTTCATGGATAAAACTGTGAAAACAATCAACACATAGTGTAACCCTCTGCAGACATACTCGGAGATGTTTAAGGTTTGGGGAAACAGAAAATGACCTACAGTATGTGGGTGTTTGGACGAGGTTCCTCCAGTGTGTATTAATATCTATTTTTGAGTACTCTGTTAGTAATAAAGTCTTCCTCACTTTGGCCTCCATGTATTGTATGTGTGCATACCCGTGTGTTGCTGCTGTCAAGTCAAATTCTTGTGAACATATGGCAAAGTGATACAGGTTTTCACAAATGCACAAACCCATCTGTCCATTCACTGTCAACTGCCAAGTCATTTACATTTGAGCCTCTTCCGCACAGAAACTAAATCCTGAGGCTCTTTAAATCCACCGTCCAAATCACAGGTCTACAGGGTGCAAAGATTCCGTATGTACACTTATCGTGTCAGGAAATCCACTGGGGAAAAAACCACTGGGCTCATTGTATGCTTACAGCCTGTGTGATGCTTCCCAAATTGTATCCTTTTAAATGAACACTGCCTTAGACAGAATAATTCAGAGGCTTAAAGTAGTGTCTAATACTAAGAAAACTCAACCTAATACATTTTTCCACTGAACTGAAGAAGTGTAGAAACTGCACTTGCATCGGGCATACATTATTCAGCGACTGCAAATTGTCTGTTGCTTCCTAAATAATAATCTGAAAATTAACATTTTATTTAACGTTATCTAGCATCTCTAGTCACTCCTCTCACAGATAAGATGTCATATTTCTATTACAATAAACATCTTTGACACAAAGTACATAACTCTGTATAAGCCACATAATAAACTAGGGAACAAATGCAGCCTCCAGCTAAAGAACATAATGTAAACAGCAACCTCTAGTGGCTGCTGGGAGAACATGACATAATGCTGTAAAAAGCGGCAATGGGTCGATGTAATGGCAGCTATGAAAGAGGATGTTTTGAGTGTGATGGCTTCCAGCAACTAATAGCTGACGGATTTTCTCAAAAGGAAATCCCCATCTGACAATTTCATCCCATAATTTTGGAAACTGCTTTGTGTTCCTTTAGTATCCAGATGTTTGCTTCTTAAATGTGGCCAGGAACGTACGTTTACATATAGGTTTGTGTACAGCCAACCTAAATGAGAAGTTGCGTCCATTACATCTGGGCGGCGTTAAGACCTTCACAGGTGTGACAACCAGAACACCCAAACACACACAGAAAACACATGCAACCACACACAGATTAATCTAATGTACCCTGAAGAAACATAAGAGACTAATTAGGTCTGTTATTGTTTGTCTTTGCCAAGTGCCTGCAGTAGTCCAAAGGGATAACACTCACACAGCAGACTGAAGCAGAACTGACAAGGTGGCGCAGAGGACACATGGTATATGCATGTGTGTGTGTGTGTAGTTCAAACTGTTCCTGGTCCACCAACAGGAATTGTTTTTAAGTCCACAACTTTCACAAACCAAAGTGGAGAGGTATCACATCAAATATGAAGAATTTATTTGACGTATGCATCTACATAAATTAACATGCCAGACAACTGGCAGCGATATAGATTGTGATTTCATTTAAAAAAAAGAAAACGGGGAAGAAAAAAAAACAAGTCAAACATTACAAGTTCGGGCTTTCCACCACAAAGACAGACAACAGCCGACACATGGTCAAGTGAATACATCCGTCTTTTGACACGGCAGGATGTAAATTATAACATCAAATGAAAAACAAATGACTTCCCATGTGGGATGGTGACAGATAAATGGTCCGTAGCATTCTCTTACCCCTCTACATCGCCTGCTGTCATAAGGGAGAAAGTCTCAAATTGGACCACGGATACAGAAAAAAAACATTATGTCATCCATAAAATATGTAAAGTAGAGCCATGTTATGATTTTGTGTTGTGTGTACAGTGTTTCGTATCTCTGGGATGAACCTCAATAGTCTCTTCTGACTCCTGGCATTCTTCTTGCAACAACAAAGAAAGAATGAGAGATGAAGATACTTGAAATTGGGGAGTGTCATAATATCAAACTTGATTCCTTCCTTTTAATGTGAGAGCTACAACTCTCACACTATGCAGAATTTTAAAAGGAAACAAGTAAAGATACTGTTGAAATGTGCCACTCAGCTTGATGTTTTGAGCTTGGTTTATTCATCCTTTCAGTCTGTAAGTGAATGTGTTCGTGAATAACTTCTCCTTCATTACCATTACTCGTCTCCCGCTGGGAGATTTTCTTCAATCCTTTTAATAAACTTCATGCGGATTTCTGTAACGTTGTCTCCTCTCAGAGTGTCCTGGGCGAATCTCACATCCACCGCCATCTGGACCTGAAACCGATTCATCACCACATCAACAACACTGACAAAAACTTGCACAGAGACTTCTTTCCTCATTTATTGCCGTTCATGCTTGTGTAAGTGACTTTACCATCTCCAGAGCTCCTCTGAGAACTCCACACAGCAGGTTGGAGTAAATCAGCGTGTTGTGGTTATCTGGCAGCTCCACAAAATCTACCAATGGGTTATTCTCTAAGATGAGGGAAAATTCATCTCCTGCCGGACTCCAGTTGGTCACACTGGGCGTGATTCCCAGGTACATCTTAAAGGCAACCTAACACACACACCACAAAATGAAGAGGAGTGGATACAACATAAAACAGTGCAGTGCAACTACAATTTTAGATATATCTTCAGCAACTTTTTAAAAATACGATTTAATGTACATTCTAATATTTAATATAATTCCTGAGCTAAAAAATAACAGTAGCTACAGATTTGCCGATTACTCAAGACACATGTTAAAATAACCTAAAGGATAATTCTCTGTCCTCTGAATTAAATGTTATTTTTCGGCTCGGGGTGGAAATACTGATCTGCTCTGTCATCCTTACGTTAATTCACATTAAGGGTCATCACCTTACTTGTGAAGCAGTTGCAGGATGCCTTTAGTCTATGTTACTAGAATACAAACAGTATAATGTGTACACACCTTTCTGGTAACTGTGGTCTGTTGCTCCTGTTTTTCTTCAGCACTTTGTCACATGAGGGACGCCAAAGTTGATCATGCCGTTATAAATCACATTTGCATTGAGCAAGCAAGCGAGCACGTAAGCATAACTTCCAGCTAAACTACTTCAATCGATTACAATATGATGTGGCACTGGGTAGATTTTGAATTGCTCACCCAGTATTCCAGCGATGAATTAGAAAATAATATTTTGAAACATAGACAACAGAAAATTCATGAAACTATCCAGGTGCCTTAGAAAATCTGTTCTTGATTAAATAACAGACCTATTCTGTGTATATTTCACAGAACAATAACTGAGGTGATTTCAGTGCTTGGCAACAGATCATGTGATATTCTGAGGCAAAGCCATTATTGTGTCTTCTCATAGTGCGCCACCATTTACAGACATCACCCTCCACATCACGACCATGAGCCAGGTCCGTGGGCTAGTTTAGGGTTAAATCTGTGCTATGGCTGACCAAGTGAGCAGCAGCAGCAACTAGAAAACAGCTGGTGTGCTGAACACGTGATCAAGCCTTTGAGCATCCTGCGTTCGTCCATCTTTCCATACCACGGATAAGGAAGATGAAGTATGACATATTACCATCATAATGAGTCTTGTTGTGTTCAGACCGTAAAATAAAAGGACAAAGATGATGAAGCAGAAAAGGGATATCACAGCACCATTACTGAATATGAGATTATATTCCTTCTACATGTAAGCAAATCCTCACCTGCCGAGTACCATGGTAATAATATCAAGACAAAGAGGAATGTGATTTTGGCCTCACATTTAGGAAAATGCTCATCTGCTTGGCCCCAATCATTATTTTTCCCTCCTCCCACTACCACCGTTGTTCTCTGCTTTCTCTGATCATTTTTGGGCATTGTTCAGCTCTATAATCTGTCATTTATGTCCTGCCTCATTCTGTCTTTTCAATCTTGAGAGAAATCCATGGTCACGTTCTGATTGGTCTGGACCTTGCAAATAACAAGTACCTTAGCAATGACATCGGCTGTTTCCCGGAAATCCTGACACCTGCCGATGGTGGAGCGTGCCAGGAAGTCTTCAATGAGACGCACTCCGATGTTATAACCCCTAAGAAACAGACAAAGACAGATGGAGAGAAAAAGAGGGATATAAGTCATTCTGCCTCTTCTTCGTCTTAACAGGATACTGCATCATTAAGAAGTAATGGCAGTAGTGAACCAAGTAAATTGTGGTTCATACACTACAAAATGATGAAAATTATGATTGGAGGTCAACACATCCTAACTGCCATCCTGATCCAAACATGGTCTATGTCTGTTCACTTGCTTGGCAACTGGGAGAGTGGGCAGTGCAGACTCACTGCCTTTGCCTGGTAAGACAAGCCTCATCTCACAGAGCTTAATGTTGCTGGACAACCAGAAAAAAAGCAAAGTACATCCAGTCCAAAGTACCTGACGTGTCAACAGATCAGTGTATTTGAATCTTATTGTGTTGGAGCACTGTGTCTATTATGGCATTCCAGAGGCATTTCTGCTCTCTCAAACACACATATCAGTTTTCTACTCTCCAAGCTCTGGGAAATTATGAGTCCTTGAGAACTTCTGACGCATAGAAATAAAATAAATCTGCAGGAATTAAAATCTCATTACTGTGATCTCTTGGGTTCCTGTTTGTGCCAAAGTATGTTCTGAACAGATAATCTGTGACCATCAAAGAAATAAAAAAAATAGAAAAATTCAGTTTTTCAGCTTGTTTTTGTTAGAGCCAGGTTTTGGCTTTACCTAGGATTAGTCAGCACTTTTTTAAGAGAAATATCAAGTTTTCTTTTGTGAACTGAGGTAGCCTGGGTTTGTCCCATAAGCAATATTGCCTCTGATTATAAAATGATTAACATGACTTCATTCAAGGACTGAAGAGAGAGTGGGAACATCCTTTAGGAACACAATTGAAGGACATACTTACATCTTGTCCAGTTGTTTATTGACTTCCTCGTCATTCTCATAGTCTTTACAAAGCTGAGTGACCAGGGCCCCATAAGTCAGTGTGAACAGCTCAGAGTTCTGAAAGCAAAACAGCAAAAAAAAGGCCAAAATTTAAGAAATGGCTCAGAGGGAAGCCCTCAACTTTCATTTTACAAAACCAAGCCATGTGCATGCTGAACACACTTAGTTATATTGTTAGTGGACAGTGAACAATAATTGTTGGTTTTATGCAGTTAAAGTAATTACAACTAGGTTCACATATGTTAGCAGCGTCACATCTTGTGCTGCCAGCTTTGGGTATGTAACATACTCTAGCTGCTTTCAGATATGTATTGAACTCCCAATATACTCTGTAGATTGTCATGTGAGTTCAAAGGTCTGCACAAGTTTCTAGGGAGATTCCTCCTGACAGCTCCCTGGTTTAATCTCTGGATTATGTCAGCATGAGCTCATGTGACAATGCAGCAGTAGAAACTCCGGACAACCCACAGTGAGTGAATAGGCAATATTCCTGCCTCCTACTCCTATTAGATGTGTAAACACATTTCCCATTGCGTTTGTCATGTGTGAGCAGTAAATCTCTAAGATATTATCTGGGGTTCACGTCTGAATATGACTTCTGATTTTTGCCAAAGGTTCCATTACGTCCCATTATGGACAGCTCCTGGTGCTGAAATTACAAGTACTAATAAACTATAAATATAATATTAAAACTACATGCACTCCATATGTGTGATGTGTAATGGTTTTCATTACAAAGGTATGTCCTCACTGCAACTGCAAAAATAGGACCGAAGTTAATGAAACTGCGACAAAAAAAAAGTTGTCCTCATATTAACATAGTAAAAGTGATTCCTGTCATGACATGGACGGTAGTGAATAATTCATGTCGCTTTTCAACGTTTCCTTAAACAGTTACAAATTATTTTTGGATCCTACAAAAAATCCTACAGCATAGTTAAGCTCTCATTTCTGTTATAATTGCATGTTGTTGCCTGCAATTATTTAGTTGTTGACAGGTACATACACAAACAACTACAAAAGACAGACATCGCCAGTATTGTTGCACAACAACTTAAATACTTATTCGGCTGTTCTAAATGTGTTCTTTGTAATTCTAACTTGTTCAAACGGACTCAAACTAACAGCTCATCGTTCGAGAGGCTAGCTACGTTTAGCATGTTGCTAACAAGGCTAGCTAGATTGAGCGAGTGTCAATGCCACAGGAGCCGCCTACCATCTTCTTGCTGTCAGTTGTACGGTTGGATTGCCGGGACATTGTGGACGGTGTTACGGACTTTCACGGGAGGCGACTCGATATTAATCCTTTATTTATTTGATTCTGGCTAACCAGCTAGTTCCGTAATCGCCGGTACAGTCACTCGCTTCCGCCAACGTCAAGTTAGCTAGACTATTCAATTCCGGTGTCGCTGTACGTTAAAATAATAAGAGAAAGATTCGAAGGGGTGACACAAAGCACCCCTTCGAATAAAGATAATAGTACACAACTTTTAAAGTTGTGGGGAAAAAACATCGTGCTCTTTGACGGCGTTTTCTTGTTGTACTATAAATATGCTGATAGTTTTATTTTGAAGGATAGGTAATTTTATTTCCGAAAAAACGTCAGAACATTCTCCTTAGCTTGATGTTGTTCTGATGTCAGCTGCCGATTTTTTCCGGTGTCTCGACTATTGACAGCTTGTCTTGTCGCCATCTAGCGTCTTGGAGGGAAACATAAGAAGACATCATTATTATTATTAGCTATATTTATCACAATTGACCACAAGATGACAGTATATATTATATATTGACGGGGATGGATGGCTTTATAAAGCAGGTTATTGTAGCTTTAACATTATGTTTATTTATACTTTTGCTCCCAGAGAGTGTGTGTGTGTGAGAGGGAGAGCGCGCGCAGTAGGACTCATCAATAAAGTTAACATCATATTTTCACTCTGAACAGTCACGTGGTCTTTTCCTCCACCTCTGCTGGTTGGCTGAGAGACAGTCATCCCATCGTGGTGAAACAAACACGCTGCTCTCCACACACGCACACACACACACACACACTGAGGAGGAAGAGTGACAAAGCGCATAGCATCTACACACACAAACACACACGCGCGCTCTCTCACACACACTGCCTTCATTTTGTAATCTAGGAGGCTATTTAACAAAAGCCGGCTCGGCTCGGACAGTGGGCGCTGTGGAGGAGGCGGTGGACCGGTGCAATGATGACGGGCAAATCTGTGAAAGACGTTGACAGATACCAGGCTGTCCTCAACTCTCTACTGGCGCTGGACGAGAATAAATTTTGCGCGGACTGCGAATCAAAAGGTGGGTCGTTCTTCAGTCCCGTGTCAGTGTTTGTGCGTGGAGAACAGCCTGTGTTTGTATGTGTGTGGATCGAACCTTCTTTCTCATTTACTACGCTACAAAATGCGGCGTGCATTCATCAGTTGTCGGCCAATTACATTGTGGTGTGCTGCAATAAGACCCGGGGACAGCATCCGCTCAAGGCTGAAGCATGGCTTGCTGCTGCTGCTGCTGCTACATCATGCCATGCTCCACCAACATTCTCTGATCAATAGTGAGGAATATCTCTCATTATTATTAGAAGGGTCTAGAGATCAATTGAATATAATAATATAAATATTATTGGGACACTTTGCAAGACCTTATATGTTTGCAGAACCAATGGAATTAACAAAGGTGGACACACAAGTGGACACAGACATGGACCCACGTGTTGTCATAGAGAGGGACACACAGGTTGTCGCAGAGATGGACACATGGGTTGACACAGAGGCTGACAAAGACATGGACACCCATGTTGACTTGGAGAAACACATGTTGACTCAGAGTTTGACAAAGAGATGGACACACAGGTTGACAAACACATGGACACACACTTTGACACAGAGATGGACAAATTGACTCAGAGGTGGAAAGGGAGACACCAGCCTCACTGAACAGACTGTCCCTACAGGCCTAGAATGGAGTATGATAAAGGAAATTCTTAAAAAAAAAAAAAAGTAGTACCGTCGCTGCTGTATCACATAATTTTGTGCACATAAGTGGTTTGTATTTATACAGAACTCTTCTAGCCTGGATGAACACTCAAAGCTGCTTTGCCAATCACCCATTCACTCACACAGCACATCATTCATACCCATTGAAACACACACACAAACACTGTCGTCAGGAGCAACGTGGGGTCAAGTGTCTTTGCCCAAGCATGCAGACGAGCAGAGCCGGGGGAATCGAACCCCCCAATTGTTTCCAGTTAAAAGACGACTTGCTTGACCTCTGAGCTACCGCTGCTACAGTCCATAATATGATGCCAGCATGTGTAGCAGACCAGCTTACATTCTCCAGTGATGGCACTCAAAGAACATAAATCCCTACAAGCTGTCATAACGTGATAATAGCTTATGGAAACCTAAGGTATAATAGAATTAGAATACAATTAAGAAGCATCACTGTGTTTAACAGGGAGATGTGATGCAAGATAAGATGACTCACACACACACAGTCAGACAGGGAGAGACAGAGACACAGACAGGTGGACAGAGATGATTTTGGAGTGTATCTCAGTCACACCTTGTAATCTGTATGTCTGCATTCTCATTCATGACGAAACAGATATATAGGGAAATAGGGAAGACGATATGTCATGTACCTTTACTGATATGGGAGATTGAAACAGCTAAGTCATAGTGTGTGAGGTTTAGCTTTGGAGGACAGTACTTCACTATGTTGTTGTTGTTGTTTGATACCAACTGCTCTCACTCATGTTGCATGGGCCTCATATCAGATCAAGACAACCTGAAATGACACAAATCAGATTTGACGATCACATTTCTTGTCCACACAGCCCTGTAAATAAATCGGAGTCACTTCAACATTCAGGTGTTCTTTCAGCATCTCTCTTTATTTGATCTCTCTCGGTCTGTCTTTGTGTTGACGGCTTTGTTTCGCTGTATCTGCATTCCTGTATCTCTTTCACGTCCTTAAGCTGCCAAATGTAGGGGAAAAAAATGAGCTGCGATGCTGATGGAGCATCACTAAATATTTCATACGAGCCAATGAGCAGGTCAAGTACTGTTTAGAAAAAGAAAAGACGAGAAAATATGACTGTACTTCTTTTTTCTCCAGACAAGAAACCTGAATACATAACATTAAATAACACATTTGCTCTCGTGAGGCAGAAAGTTTTAAACATGAGTGTAAAAGCTAATCCGGCCCAGTCATATATTAAGATTCTTTGTATGCTCTTTAGACACATTTTCTTTTTTCTTTTAAAATATAAAATGTCATAGTTCCAGAGGGAAAGGACAGACGTGTGACTGCCTTTAAGAATGACTCCTGAATATCTTGTTCCAAGTAGCATGAATCACTATTTGGCTGGCGCCATGTTGATGTTTAGCTGTCAATCACACTGGTGTCCATTCGTATATATGCTCTATACTTTATCATCTACTTTCTTCTAAATGTGAACATATCTTATACTCTCTGTTCTGCATTTACTACAATTAAGAAACAGATAAGATAATACCCTACAGTGGTTTTATACCGACGCGCTGTCATTTCCCACCTTGTTCCTTGTAAAAAGAAAAGTGTTGTTGCATAATGTATGAAAGGAGATACTTCACCTCCAACCTGATTAGCACATTTTTCTTGAATGTGTTGAAGTGTTACGCTTCTGTGCATCTCAGTCACAATAACACACACTCACACACATACATGCTCAAATGCATGTGCATGCATGTGTCTTTCCATCTCTCGGAGTCTCAGAGCTTCTGGGCCATATGGTCCATGATGAGGTTTGGTCTAATCTTGTTTGCTCGGACAGAGCCTGCTGCACGTTTATCACCTTCCTCCCTCTGGGTGAGCGAAGAGGAAGTGGTGAGATGTATGGAGTAAAGACTATTCTTACACCAGCTCGTGAAAGAAAGAAAGAAAGAAAGAAAGAAAGAAAGAAAGAAGGAGAATACAAAAACACACAAAGGCTACCAGGGGTTTTTCTACTAACAATGTAAAACCACAACAATCTCAGCACTTTACTGTCCTCTGAACCACATGGCTTTCTTTCTTTCTGAGTGTAAATTCTCAACACTCAACGGGCATTAATGAGCAGATGGGGGCGGGAGAGAGGGTGAGGCAAGTGTATAATGTAGTCAACACTCTCACCTCTGGCTTTAGTCTCAAGGGGCTGTGTGTTTGTGTGTCCATGTGTGTGTGTGTGCTCGCCCGCATAAAAGCCTGCCTTCTTTTATTGTCTCCTTTCATTGTACTTGTGTTTACGTACATACTGGGCCTCGGTTACCGTGGAGATATCACCTGGCGATGTCATGCCTTATCCCTCCACCCCCTCCCCTCCCCTCCCCTCCCACCCCATAATATCCTCCAATCAGGAGCCAGGAAGGATTTTATTTTGAAATGAGGAGGTAATTGGCTTTTGGCGTCCGTCTACTTGGCACAGAGTTCAAAGTCACACAATGCCACCCCATAGACGTGGTGCCACGGTGATACAGCGCACAGTATATCACAGTGGACAGTGTCTGGGTCCCTGGGCCAATTAAACTGATTGGTCACTTAAAAAAAAAAACACTCTGCACATTATTCCTGGAATATTTTTATTATTCCAGATTGATAATAAAGCATCAGCTTGAAATATTGAAGCATTTAAAGGGGGCAAGTGTCTACAATAACGTATAAAACATGCAAACAGGGAGACAGGATCACACATCCAACTGTATCCGCTTGTCAGAATAAGACGGAGCAGAAGGTGATAACGTCTTATACAGCCTAAAAACCAAATCACAATATTTTAGAAAGCATTTCTATGGATTCTCTCCTACACTCATGTCATTCCAACAGATATACAACAAGTGTATAGCTCTACATTTAAGTTAACAATGTATGTGTGTGTGTGTGTGTAAAGTAGAAAGCTGTGCTATAATACACCAGTGAATAAACAGAAAACACACACACATTACAGAAATAATCATAATACCCAAAATCAGCCATAGAATAAACCGAACTACAGTATAGAAGAAGTAGGGATGAGGCGATATACGACACTCGGTGTCTGTATCTGGTCGAAATCACTGGATCGGATGTAAAAATGTAAATAAAAATCAGCAGCAGCATTTTAGATGAGTCATGTTGTGGGCCTTTTTTTCTTGGTTATGGGAGAAGAATATTTGTGACACAGCTGGAGGATTATGTTTTTGAAATGGCACAAATGTGTTGTTAACAGCTTCAGGACTGATATCGGTACATACTCTATACACTAAAGAAAAAAAAATGTCTTGAAAAGACTGTAAACCTACACAGTGATTCAGTGTCCCACTCATGTTTTGATGTATTATCCAGTCAACCTCAGTGACTCACCTGCAGGATCACAGTCATGGGTCGTGACGCTCACATTGTAACACGCAGATGGTGGGTGTGTATTAGTAAATTATCGATACGGGTCCATCTGTTTAGCTCAGACTGAGACTGGGTCACTGGGTGGCCTCTGGGTCTTTGGACTGATGGGCGTGAGGATGGTACATCTCTACAGTATACTCGTGTTTGTGTGGGAGGGTGCTGTAGAATCTACTGAGGGTGACTGAGCCTCTGTGGGATTAAGCAGGTGCACGAGAGAGAGCACTGTTCATCCTTGTGGGATGTAGGCTAACGAGCTGTATCAAGCACGTGTGTGTGTGTGTGTGTGTGTGTCAGACAAAATAGTCATGGTGTTGTGGGATAATCACATGTCATTTCAAAGTTGTCATCATAGAACAAAACAACAAAATGAATCATGACTGTTGTGTTAGGGTTATAATCCCTCCAAAATGTGTGTCAAAATATCATTTTATCTTATTCTTATTCTACTGCCTGGAGGGTACATCTTTGTTTGTCACAGATCTGCACAAATCACACAGTAATCATTTTAAATATGTTTTGTTTTTTGAATAAAATGAGAACAGTGATGTAAAAATCACAGTTCCCTCTGATATCGCGCATCATATCGCATTTCCTGTCAGAATAATTGCAATAATTGCAATTAGATATTTGTTCAGCCCTAATGGCAGGGACTTGTTATCATTATTATTATTCCAGCATGCAAAAGCATTTAGCTGTAATTGCTGGCACCACAGGGCTTAAACAGATACAAACAGATTCCAATAACGTCTGTGTCTGACCCCGGGCAAACACGAGCACGTAAGATGAAGTCTGCTGCCGCTGCGTGAGTTCGCTCGGCTCCACAGAGAGAAAACAGTCAAGGACCCGGTTATGGATATGAAGTACCAAACATTGATAAGCACTTAAACTTTGAATAGAACAGGAACAGTCAAAGCAGAGCTGCACAATTTACTTTAATAGCTGAATTACCTCTTCAAGCCAAAAAGCAAGACCTGTTGTTCATGTTGCCTTGGTGATTTCAATGCTGTGCTCTCTCCACACAGATTAGTCTCTTAACAAATATCCTGATTAACTAACTACCAGGGGTTACTTTTGTTATGTTTCTGCTTCTGTTTCTAGTCTTTTAAGGACTTGAGTAAATGAGGTGTCGCAATGTTTGCAACCGCTTTGTATCTGTAACGGCCACGTTTGTGCCGCGACCTCGTAATAACCCTGTGTGCATCACAGCTGGTCGTCAGACAGCTGACGTCCACTATGTGATGACTCAGTTTTTCGCCCTGGTGGTCTGACCTAATAAATGAAGGCTGACTGATTTAGTCAAACCTTGAATATGTTGTTTGCCAGTCAGAAAGAAAAGCAGAACTCGGCGATGGAGAAATATTCACTGAAACATAAACTCTGCAAGAGGCTGTTTCCCTTTTTAGATGTCTATTCCTCCTACTCTCTTCCTACTAAAATCTGTTTAAAGTACCTGAAGTGTGAACTGTTGCTGGACAGATATGCTGGTAGGCACGCTGCATCTTTGGTTGGAACCAATGAGGCGAGTTTTGAGGCGAGGTTTTTCACTTTGAATGTGTGATGCATAATGTGGGCATCGTTGAATTTAGCTGAAATATATTTTATGCTTTTTTGCTATGTCAGATTGGCACGGCACCCCCTGCGACCCTCATGTGGAGGATGAAGCGGTCGAAAATGAATGAATGTGTCTTGAAACGAGGTTGGCTCAATGTGTAGTTGCGTTTGAGTCAAGGAACGAAAGTAGTTCTTGATCTGACAAAGTCAACAGATTTTGTTTCAAGGTGCAACTCATTTTTCACGCAAGATTTTCACCGATTAAAAATTCAATTATATTTAACTTTTGTTCTCTGAACCATGAAGAAGTTACATTCAAGTCTGATGTTGCCTCAGAAGAAGTATTTTTTTATGCCTATAAACGACGAAGAGACGAAGGTGCGGTGACCAAACCTTGATTGTGTTATAGGAACACAAGGGGTCTTGGGATGACTCCGAGTGGAACACCACAAAAAAAGCACAGTTTGGCCTGAGTGAAAACTACACAATAATCTCTTTACTCCATTTTATTCAGTGGATGCTAAAAAGTTTTTTTTAAAAAAGACTACAAAATTCAGACTTGACTAAAGTCAACAGAACAACAAAACAATATTTGAACACTATATGCAGCAATTCATGCAGAAAGAGAAAGGGTGGAGGGAGGAGAATTAGGACTGGGTGAGGGAGATATGGCCGGACTGAGGATAAGAGAAGGGAGGCAGCAGTGATGAATGAGAGAGATTAGAAATGGCGGCCAGGAAACAGAGGAGCATTAGAATAAAAATGAGGAGGAGAAGCTAATTGTTGGTGTTCAGGGAGTTCAACACAATTGATAATCTATGCTGTCTCTGTGCCACTTCCAATGTTTACAGCCGTTAAGCTGGCTTTGCTGGAGTAATTCCACTATTATTAGGCGGCGTGCTAATGCTCCAGGCAGACGGTCAGCATGATGGACATTGTCCATGTGGTGACACGCTGTTTATGTTGGCTGGTTTCTTTCTCCCTGTACTTTGATTTTCAAGCGTCAAGATGAAGCCCATAAATATAGCTAATGGGAAGCTCATGAGAAATGACCTGCAGTCCACTGAGTTCCTGTTAATAATGCATATAGAATAATGGATTGCGTTAGCGTGTGTAGTCCGGGGATGCAACCAAAGGAAGGGGCGATTATTCCACTCTGCAGCCAGACAGAGTGTTTCCTGCAGCTGGCACAAAGAGGAAGGTTTTGCACGTTTTCTCCTCTGAAAGTCGGCTTCCTCTTACGTTTGCATAGAATGTTCTTGCAACGCAGTGACTTCAGCTGACAGGGGAAACAAACATGTGAGCAAAAGATGCTCTTCCACCTGGTGGCGTAAAGGACACAGCACATCAGAGTGTAGCAAGGTCGCAAGCAACTACTTCAGCCAACTGGAGTGAGGCAAGGGGGTGGGGGAGACGAGTGTAAGAGAGAGGTAGATCAAGATGGGAGAGAAGCTTGGGCATTCTCTTTGAAGCTGACTGTGCTCTCTGAAGAGGACGGTTGCATAATTTGAGCAGAAAAATACCCTGAGAACGTTGTTTCTATTCCCCCGCTCTCAGAGTTGCCTGTGTCGACAAAGACCCTGACAGATCTGCGGGTAGAAGGAAGCAGCAACACTGTGTTATGCTGAAACCCAAAAGAGCTGGAGGCTGAAAGTGGCACATACATTCAACAACTGCATCCATCTATAACACATACTGTGCAGCAGTAAGACGGACAAAGTGGATGACGACATCGCACCCACACGCGCGCAGGCCTCGCGACAAAATGAGCAATCATCCCCGTACGTATCCAGGCTTGCGTGTGTCACTTTTAGTTATGTAGGCTAACTATCCCATTATGTGTCAGGACAGTGCATGGCCTACATGGGATTAGATGTATCCCCAGCTGAATCCAAACTCATAATTGAGGTTTCAGACTTGTCTCGCTTTAATAGGATCAAAATTAATCAGTTTTTTCAGCCTCTCCCGCACATTCTCTCACCCTTTCTTGGTATTTAATCAGCACTCTCCAAAGATGCTGTCCCCTAAATACTAACTCACCTTCAATTTGACTCTTGCCTTTCACCAGGTCCAAGATGGGCGTCCTGGAATCTAGGCATTTTCATCTGTATCCGATGTGCTGGTATCCATCGAAACCTGGGCGTTCACATCTCCAAGGTCAAATCCGTCAACCTGGATGAGTGGACACAGGAGCAGGTCCAGGTCAGTGGTCTCAGTACAGATGGCAGTCTTGTATAAAGTACCTCAAAGGGATACTTGGGTAAAAGTACAAGTATCTTACCAGAATATGACTTTGGTAGAAGTTGAAGTCACTTTTTTATAATATTACTGAAGTAAAAGTCTTAAAGTATGTGACTTTTATTTAACTTAAGTATCAAAAGTCATTTTCTGATATGAAATGTACTTAAGTTTTAGAAGTAAAAGTATTTAAAAAAAAAAGTGAGGAGATAGGATTGAGGCATGGTAGCTCAGTGGTAGGGCGAGTTGTCTTTCAACTGGAAGGTTGTGGGTTAAATTCCGTTGCCCTTGAGCAAGACACTTAACCCCATGTTGCAGCGTGTGAATATACAAAACTGTAATGTTAAGCAGCTCAAGTCTAGAAAAGCTCTATACAAATTCCCTGGGTGATAATATCCCACAGTCAGCTTCTTTCATGTACTCTTTTCTTTTCATGCACATTCACATTTTTTAATCTTTTTTTAAACCACTAAATATTCAATGGGAATCGTGCGTTGAATGTTTCCTCTCTTTCTCTGCTCCGCAATGTGATTTGACTCGCCGCGTGCGTCTGCAGTGTGTTCAGGAGATGGGAAACGCCAAAGCCAAACGTCTCTACGAGGCTTTCTTACCCGAGTGCTTCCAGCGTCCCGAGACGGACCAGTCTGCAGAGACCTTCATCAGGGACAAGTATGATAAGAAGAAGTACATGGATAAAGTCATCGACATCCAGATGCTCAGAGTGAGTCTGCGGCGCACACAAACACACAAACACACATGAATTGTGTCAAAACCCAGTGGGAGAGAGTGAAAAGCAAAGTGTTCCCTCTGTTTCAGAAAGAAAAGAGCTGTGACAACATACCCAAGGAGCCCGTTGTGTTTGAGAAGATGAAATTGGTGAGTGCGTCCTTTGCGTGGTCCTCACCCTGTCCGTTAAGCACGGGTGTTTGTGATAACATTAACGGGTCAGGTCAGCGCAACGGCGTGCCAAGCATGCGCCCTGAAACTGCGACCTGTAAAAAGTATCTGACCTCACCCTGTTAGTTTCTGGATTGTGGCTCGTTTGTCTGCAGATGTGTTTTATAAATCCTGTCCATTTTGTCTGTTGTGACAGAAAAAAGAGATCAGCCCCAAGACAGACTCTCAGACTGTTACAGACCTGCTCCAACTAGGTATTCTGCTTCAAACGCACACACACACACACACACACACACACACACAGCATACCTTAACCATCACAACTAAATACCTAATCCAAACCTAAACCCACTTCTTACACTAAAACCAAGTTTTAAACCTCATGATAATAAGACCGTCTGGATTTATTTAGATTTTACAGATGTGGAATTGTCAAAAAATGTTCAATGAGTGCAGTGTTTCTGCCCCTTTTTTCAACTGTTATTCAACCGTTCAAACGTGTGACGCCTGGTAAATCTCGTCTGTGATTGGACGCTCGTTCCATAGGGGCGCAAAGCGCTATTTCTCTGCTGCCATCCACCCATCCATCTTCTACCGCTTCATCCTGCGCCAATCTCAGCTGACATAGAAGGGGCGAAAGACGGGGTCACACCCCCGGACATAGTTTTTGAATTTTCTACATATCACAAACGTTCTAGGAGTTACAGTGATGAGAAGGTAACCGAGGGGTTAACACGTAAACATTGCCACACAGGGCCAACGACGATCGCTGTAGGGTTGGTTTATTCCTGAAACAACTATTAGAATAATAATAGCCACGCGCTGATCTGATCTCCCCTCCATATTAGACGCTCCTGCTCCAAGTCCTGCAGTGTCTAATGGTGGAGGAAGTGTTCCAGACAGTAATGAGAGCTCAGCGGTGCCACCTCTGGCACACTCCGCCCTGGATCTCTTCAGCTCTCTGCCAGCACCCGCCTCTTTGTCCTCCTCTAAAACCACAGTAAGAGACAGAACTCACTGTGCTATATTTTCTGGAAAAGCGACACCTAAACTAGTGGGGGGGTTTTTTTGTTTGGTTTTTTTGTTTTATGATTGACCATTTTCACTGTATCCTGACATCATCTCTTCTCTCTCACAGCCTGTTTCTAACTCTCTGCCTCAGAGCAGAGTGACTGCCTCTGTGCCTGAAAACCTCAGTCTGTTCTTGGATCCTGCACCCAAAGCAGAGGAGGGCACTGTCAAGAAACTGTCCAAGGACTCGATTCTGTCCCTGTATGCGTCCGCTCCCTCGGTGCACGCGAGCAGTATGGCGACTCATGGTCAGAATTACATTCATTTACATAAGATTTACAGTCATTTTCCCTTAAAGCTGCATTAATGAAGGGTTGTTGTGATTATTGCTGGAGTTTTTGTTTTTTTTTCCCATTTTTTTATAATAACCTTTCAGCATAATGTGAATCAAGTGTTCTGTCTGAGACAGAGAAACACTTCTGCACCTCCTCTGGGCTCAGTTTACAGCCTCACAAATAGATCTGTGGCATGATGCGGTTTCTTTGACCAATCAGATCACAGGGCAGTGCAGAGAGTGAGCAGGAGCTCTTATCGGCTGTTCCACGACACTTAGGGCTGAACAATCTGGATAAAATACATGATTGCAATCATGTTTTTTATGCATCTTGCTATTGTAATAATGGGCTTAATACAAGGTGGAGCATCACTACATGAGATACCATCTAAATATTAACTGCTATTATGCTTTCTTGTCTTTCGTTTTTTTCCTCAGGGTTGTACATGAACCAAATGGGATACCCGACACACCCGTACGGGTCATACCATTCCTTAGCCCAGATGGGTGGAATGGGAGGTGCCATGGCGACATCACAGATGGCCATGATGGGACAGCAACAGAGTGGCATGATGGGAGTTCAACAGACTGGTGTTATGGGACAGCAGGGCGCACAGGGTGTCATGGCTCAGCCCGGCGGTGTTGTGGCGCCAGCGTACATGACGGGGATGACCCAGGGCATGATGGGACAGCAGCAGGTCGGAGGCTTACCCACATTACCACATGCGCAGGTTTATGGAGCGCAGCAGGCTCAGCAGCCACAGTGGAGCCTTCCTCATGTGAGTCGCAAGCAAACCTACACTACCGAGAGTTAGTGACAGATTTAAAGCTGTAGTGCGTAACTTGTTCACACAACGCCGATGAACGCCCATTAAGAGACACAGAGACAGGACTCCTTCAGTGTAGCGGTGTTTAGTCCTCTCGTGTTGCCCGGCCGGCATTCCCCACACTGCACACAGGAAGTGAAACGTTAATAGGTCAAGACAGGTTCAAAGTGCGACTGAAAACACAGGAGGAGAACTCATGAAAGGTTTCAGAAGTGACTACTGCTGCGGGAAAGATTTTCCCAGTCTTTTGATAAATGATTCTCCCTCCGTCAGGTCTGAGAGTATTAGGGCTCAACAATGAATTGAAATGTTATGGAAATCGCAATACAGCCTGTGCAATATTTGTTGAAGCCAAAATGTGTGTCAAAATATCATTTTAGATGAATTCTTGTCCTGACCTATACACATCTAAATCTTTGTTTTTCACAGATATGCACAAATATCACACAGTAATCCTTTTAAATGTGTTTTTTAGAATTAAATTGAGAATAATGACGTAAAAATGCTGTTCACTGGAGCATGAGCACATCAACAACAATAAAAAAAGTTAAAAAATACAAGATTTTACCTTGAGTAATCTGCGTTTTCTGTCTCTCAGATGACTCAGCACATGGCCGGCATGAATCTCCAAAACACCAACGGCACAGTGGGCTTCAGTGGTCAACACATGGGAGGTCCAGCTGCTCCCAGTTCAGTGCACATGTCAGCGCACATCTGGAAGTGAACTTATCTGTCCGATAAGTGACAAGTTTCCACCAAGGACAAGTGGAGTTGTAGGAATCTGTGGATTCGACTCTCCGCGAGACGTTGTCTCATGTACAGGGAAGCACAGGATGAGAGGGAGACCGTGTGAAGAAGGATAGTTGGGGGTGGGGGGGTGGGGGGGACCACTGCTACCTCTCTTTCTCTCTGCTCTCCACTCACGCTTCCTCTTCTTCGTCTTCTTCTTCTACTCTCCTACGGCCATGTTTTTTGCAGATTTCCATACTTGCCTTCAGAACATTTTTGGTTTGACGAGCCAGAGAACAGGGTTCAGAGGCCACATCTTCCTGTGAGCAAGAAAGTTATTGTTGGAAAGAGTTTTTTTTTTTTTTATTAAGAGAATTTCAATATTTCCTTTTCAAATCATTGGGCCCCTGATTTTACTAAGAGTTAGACATAGTAGATAAAAGATGTATCCAAATATTTTAATCACCCCTTTTTGAATGAAAAGGGAGCATAAATGTGTACAGTATATCATCTACAGTAACTTGCATAGCCTACGTGTTTATTTCTTTTAAAACACTATACATTTAGGAAAACAAAGGCTTTAAGTGAGCGAGATTCACAGGCTGTGCTTTTAACCTCACATTCAAACTGCACTATAAGAAACAACACATGAATTTGCCCTTTCTAAACACTTAAATGAAGTCGTCCCACCCGTGCAACGATATTAAAATGTAAGAAATCCACTCATTTGTGGCTGAGATTCTTACATTTGAAAAATCAATAACTTTATGTCAGAAATCCTTCTCTGGATTTTGGTAGACCAAAGATTAACGCCAGCTTTGTTATCGTTGCACAGCGTTCTAAATATTGCTTTACCTTTAAGTAGTGATCAGTTTAGCAGTTCCTTTAATATCATTACACGTTATTCTTTCTTTCTTTCTTTCTTTCTTTCTATAACTCACTGTGCTATCTCCTCCGCCGCGGCGGGACACAGTCACTCTGCATGCAACGTTATCCTATAAACACTCACACACCTCAAGTCCAGAATCTACCTTGTACAATAGAGGCCTCAATAATGTCTGAATGTCTGTAAATAAGAAAATAAATTTGAAAAAAAAAATCGGGACAGAGACTAGAGAGAAAAGCTTCATGTGTCAGAAGCTTCCACTGAACTGCATGAGAAGAATGTTTACCCAGCTCTGATTGTACGTACGCCATTTGTTTATGACGATATATGAATGTGTCTCTCTGTACTTTACACGTCCATCAGGGTCGGACACACAAAACAGTCTTCTTTTTTTTTTGACTCGTTTTGAACACCTGAGTTCATGTCGGAGGTGTTGTCAGTTTTTGTCGAGCCGCGTGTGCACTTGTGTGTCTTTTGAATGTTCTGTGGTCAGCGGCGTTCATGTTTTTATTATGAATGTCTGAGCAAACTGTGACCGAGGCTAACGAACAGCGCGTTCAGGTCATTTTAAGGGTGTTTACACTTTGGCCAAACCACATTGTGAACCTCAGTGTTTCAGTTCAACCACCACAGACCCACTGGTTTCTCTCTTTTGTCTGCATGAAGCTATGACTATAAATATCAGTTGTTTCATCTTTTTTTGTGTTTCCCAAAGAAGCACTTTGCTGTAAAAACCTGAAGTGAAGGGTGAGGACTTCAAAGGAGAGAAAGAAATGAATGAAATCCATTTTTCCAGCTGCCTGTAAATCAGAAACTCTTTTTCTACCACGTACAAGTTTGTCCTTTAAAGGAGTACTTTACCGATTTGCATTTAGCTTTGTATTACTAGAATAGGGGTAGCACTTCTGTATAGTTGTGCTTCCCAACCTCAGTTTCCCCTGAGTTGAGAAATATCTTCCTTCTTTTCTTTGTCACGTGTCCACCAGTGACTGTCCTGTTAGCGTAACTGTTAGCAAAGATGGCGGACACTGTTTACATTCTGGGAATGAGGTCCCGCCCCCTTACGAGTGGGTCTAAAAAGTGCGTAATTAGCGTTGCAGTTTCAAGCCTTGGACTAAGTGTCACTGGTGGGCATGTATTAAAAAAATAATGAAGATATTTCTCTACTCAGGGAAAACTGAGGTTGGGAAGCACAATTATACATTATTCCTTTAAACTTGGGGCAACACTTCAACAACAGCAGCGTCAAACTCTCAATATTATTATGAGAATAAGGATAACTCTGCTTTGTAACAGCACACATGTGGTTTAGAAATGACTGGAAAAAGGGAGTAAAACTCCCATCGCCGAGGGCAACAAGGCTTCTTTTAACTTTTCAACAACTTGTTGTCTGTTGCATTTTTTTGTGACACTTAACACAAATAAAGGAATGTATCTTCTTATGTTGTCAATAAAGATATTGTGTACAATCTTCCTTATCACACCCTATCTGTATATTATGTTTCCTAAAGAAGATTTAATTAATAACATGTTCTACATTATTACCTCATCTACATCTTTTTTTTTCTTTTGATTTTATGTCTCATAAAATCAGAAAAATACAACGGCGGATATGTAACATGTTTGTCCTGGTGAAAACATGCTGAATAAATATCGTTTTGATTATGTTGTGTTGACTTAAAGTTGTTATGCACCTACTCGAGAGATATAACCCTCACTCACCAGAGGTAAAGAAGTGTTCACTCCAATGTTTTGACTATTATGGAATCATGGGTGACGGGGTGAACGTCTGTTTTGAGCCAAACTGACTAAAACAACTCTAAACATTACATTATAACTAATTGCATTACTGACGTGTGCTGATTTATTGTGTGTTTCCTGGAAAAAAAAAGGTGTATTTTTATAACAGTGGATGATATTGTCTAAAGTGTCTCTGATCCTGAGAGTCATCGCCTGACTTAGCAGCTCTTTGGAGAAACTTCCTTTCTTCTTCCTTTTCTTACATTTTACAGCATGCAAATTGACAACTTGACTGTTTTGGATGATGTTTTGCAGCTAGAAGTTGAGAGGCAACCAACTGTCGATCACATTGTTGTCTGCTCATACAGCATGTGCCGTACTTTATTATCTATTTTCCCTCATGTTCTATTTAAAAAAATGGCCCTGAACTAGAGACTGAGAGCATTAACTCCTCAGATAAAGAGAGAAGTAAGCTCATTTCTACCAAAGACTAACATTCACAAGGAGTTGTTTTTGGTAGCTATTCAATATGCTCTCAATTCCTGATTGACTTCACCGAGGACACCAATCTGGCAACCCATGAACCTTGGGGAGGAGGCGGCAACCGTTTGTTTATTAGGACTGCAGTACCCTTTTTGGACACTAATGGCCACAGATTGACATACAGTATTTACATAAAGCCCCATTAAATGTTATAACAGACATTAGAGAGGCTTCAGTGATTCAAATAAACTTTATTGACTTTGCGTCCAGATGTCAAAGGGCATGCAGATACAGGCTTCTGAATCGGAAAACTTTTTTTTTTCTTTTTTTTTCCTCAGTTTGGTTGTATTTTCTTAGAAAACTACGTGCACCTTTAAGTAGTCAATTCTGCAGCGTACAAACCACAAAAATACCAGTTTTACATTATCAAATACTGCACATAGAAAACATTTACAAAGCACAGGTATAAAATTACAGCTCCCTTTTCTAACGTCTTTTGCCATAAACTGCATCCTCTCTTCAGACGGTCCTGCTATGCTTTGCCCTGTGAAATGCACTCATCAGTGGGACGGCTAAGAAAAGACAACAAGTCATCTACCAACACCAGCAAATCCATCTTGACATTTGATTCCGAGGCATCAAACATTCACGTGTGCTCGGAAATACACTGCAATTGTGGTCGATTCAATACCAAAACCATCCCATGGAGCCACTAGTTTTGTAAAGGTTTGTGCTTTGCTGGCCTTGATAAGAAACAGGTTGTCTTGTCAGTGGGGGGAGGGGAAACTAGCGTGGTCTTCATATCGACTGACAGACACTTAAAAAAAAGAACAAAATGGCTACTGAGGAAACTTGTGCTGTTATTACTAACATTGTCACACACGTGTATGAAGACAAATCTGTCTTTTTACGTCCACAGTGACGTGTGTTTAGTTCTCGCCGACACCCGCTACACTGGCAAATAGAACATGCTTCATTGGAAACAATAGAAAAGGGGGAGGGATAATCGTAGGAATAACAGTTATTCACAATGCATTGCATGCTTTTTAGTTGCTTCTACTGCTTGCAAATGTGATTCAACTCATGTGTGTCATTGTGGTCTTTCAGCTACTGTCATAGTGACGCCATGTCGAAGGCCCGGCCAATTCTTATTGCCAAAAGAATTAGTATTCAAAAAAAGGTCAAGTCCATGCTACTTTAAAATACAGTATATTCTTTTGCAACTCACTTAAATTCTCAAGAACACGTAACTGGGTCAAACTGGCTTCATCATCATTATTATCATACCATCAGACGGATTAAATACAAGGAAATCATCTACGTAACCATGCGGCAAAACATTTTTCCTAGTTCAAAAGTACAAAAAAACTCCATCCTCTCGACAGCTTAATCAGTAAGTTAACGTGTGCGGTGGTGGGTCGGGGAGGCAGCAATACTCGTGAGTGAAACCCATCATGGCATTTTTAAATAAATAAAGATGAAATTCTCGCTCCACGGAATCCAAGCTCGTTTTGACCCCCAGAGCTGTTCTTTTAAAGACTACACAGAGAAGTGAACAGTACAGGGGAGGAACAGCAGGGAGGGGGGAGGGGGGGCCTCAACTAGTGCAGGTGAAGTCCCTGGAAAGTCTTTAAATGAGACAAGATGACAAAAAATAATAATTTACACCCAGTAAGGATTAAGAAATACATTCATAAAACTATACATATACACATATATAACGTCAGTACAATATTTCAAGCAAAATATGTTGTCGGCCATCGTGAAGCCATGTCTCCTACACAAAATAAGGCCATCGTAAACAGAACAAGCCCTCATTTTCACTTAAGTCTAAAGGCAACTTTGTTTTGCCCTTAGTGCCCTCACTCTCGTTTTCTTCTCTGAATAATTCCTCTCTTAGAAAAATAAAATGCATTTTCAACGAAGCGCACAAGAGACAGTTCGGGTTGATTGGCGGAAGCGATAGAAAAGAGTTTAGCATTAAGGACAGGAAGGAAAATGCTAAATAAATGTGTTTTTTTTTTGTTTTTTTTTTACAGCAAAACAAGCAAGAGTGTGTGCGGGGTTTACATTCCAAGCATCGTTCGAGCTTTACATTCACATCTCCACTCGGCCTTGTGTCGGAACACAGAGACACACAAACTGAGACTATCTTCTCGTTTTATTCCTCCAAAACATCTATGATCCGCTATTTACCCAGCAAACGTGTGCATTCACCTTTATATTTAAAAAAAAAAAAAGAAAAGCTAATTTTTCTATCTCAGCCATTTAAAACAATAGAGCATGTCCAAACAAAAGAATGCTGTAGGAATAGAAACGTGAAATACGACGATAAATTCTGATGATGATCTGAAATCTTGAGGTCCACTCTCAATGTGGCTTTTTCCTCATAAATTCTCACTTCTCTGGCGTATATGTTTTTGGCTCATCACCAATGATGCATCACACAGTACAATAAAATGCACCTCATTGTCGTTTAAAAAGACTTAAACCCACACTACACACTGAAGGAAGGCATTACATTACAGCTTTTCCTTTTGGCTGCCGGTGCAAAAACGGAATTTGGACAAATTTTGGCAAACGCTATCAGCTCTCTATAAATACACCATTGACAGAATAATTATACATCACTTTGAGTTGTCTTTTTTTCCCCCTCCTATACTGTGAGTGTTTTGGGTTTATACTTAAATACAGCAAAGGGACAAAGTCTCATACAAGCTTCAGAACACTGGAAATCACATGACACTTTTATAGTTTACCAAGGACGGAACATTTAGCGGGGATGTTTTAACAGGTTTAGAAATTCCCTATAGAGTTCTTTCCATGACATTTCTCTATCGTCAATCAGGCTTTTTTTTTCTGTGTGCACTGAAGAGAACGTGTGCAAATACCGAGCGTATAAGTCTTCGTTTTTGTTTTTTTTACATCATGCCGGCTGTCCGCGAATAAAACATACAAATCAAACAAGGTACATAAAATCACATCATATACAAGACCATATGAGTACAGGCCCAGCAAGGATATAAGAATACTGGAACCAGAACCTTGAAAATTCATTTGAAAGGGGTCATATTAAGTACTCGTATTTGTAAAACTACTCCGATACTGCTGCACCCATTGCCACTGTGACTCTCTTCAAGTGAGCTGAGCAGGTGTGCAACAATACAACCTTTGTATTCATGATGGGAGGTGGGTTCAAAAAAAAACAACATAGCACCCTTCCCAAAAATTCAAGAATGATAGTGTGATTTGTTGGCCTGAGGTGCTGAGAGGTCAAAATGCCTCAGATGTTCCCTTTTTGTAGAACAAGGAAGAAAAAGGAAAGACAGTTCTTGGGAGACAAAGGAATACACACACACACACACATATATATGTATACATACACATATATATGTGTGTGTATACATACACATATATATGGTGGTGCTTAAACCAAATGCAAGCTCATAAACACAGACAGGCTTATAATAGGCTGTAGCTTGGGCCTGTCAGCGCTTGCAACACCACGGAAATACAACAGTCTTTTCTGTCTTTCTCTATATACAAAGTTCGGCGTTGTCCCCCGAGACAGAGACAGAGAACACTTGACATGAATACACTTTTCTTAATCTAAAAAGAAACCCGGAAATGCCAGCAGCTGTCAGTGAAGTCTCAACCACTCATTGCACGTTTAAGTAAAAACAGCTGATGGATCAGTATTACCTTTCTTTAAATCCATTAAACATAAATATCGTGATTCAGTTCAAAGCATCTGCATGTCTCAAAATGTTTCCCAAAAGGAATAGAAACATGTGAATTTGTTTGTAAATAAAATTAGATTTTAACATCGTAAATTCAGATGCAAAAAGGCAAGACTGACCTGTTTCAGCGGTTTCATTTGGCCCTTACATTTCAGTTCATAATAGACTCTGGTTACCATTCCATCACTGTTTTGAGACCAAATTCAAAATAATAATAATAATAATAATAAACTAAATTGTGGTCAACCACCACAGGTTTAGAAAAAAACATCAGACTTATTGATCAATAAAGTGCCATCTTGAACACAAACACGCTTGCCTGAAAGCAAATAGGAAATAAGATTGATTCGACTTGACGTACTGCACCTGAAACAAGTTGAAGTACCATATAAATATTGCAGGTGAACAATCACCCTGCTAGCAAATTAGTCTAGCGTAAATAGTCGGATATCAAAAAGAAAAAACACACGTTGACACGTTTTGCAACAAATAAAAAAGAGAAAAATCTTTGTTACAGTCAGTGTGACAGAGAGGAAGAAGAGTGACCAGAGAGACAGTAGGAGACTTAAAGGTCGAAGCTGGTAAAAATCTGTGTGCACGTTTACCTGCGGTGATGTGACAAGACTTCAAAAAGAGACCAGAGGCACACTCGCAACCTCCCCGCTTACTTTCACCAACCAGGAAGAGTCCAGGAACAACCACAACATAAAACAGGGGATACCACAAGGAAGTTCAAACAAGTCTAGGTGCTGGTATACAGAGAGAGAGAGAGAGAGAAGGACACTGTGGCACCCCCAGGATGTAGAACACAAGAAAACCCTGGAAAAGAGCTTCTGTGCCGAGTGCCTTGCGGTACAACAGTCCCTCCTCCTCGAAATGAAGGCAAGATCAGAAACGTGTTCCTCTGCAAATGTGCAGCTGTGTGATTTGTTCTCTTCTTTTTGCGGATGGTGACGGTCGCGCTCTCCCTGTCACTGAAGCCCCCCGTCCTTCTCCCTAACTCAGTGCAGTGCACTTTTTCAGGACGGACGGCAAAGTAAATCTTAAATCTGGCACTAAAACTCTCGTTGCATTGGTCAAGGTCGAGCTAAATTAAGAAGAAAAAAAGGAGCAAAGCGCTTTTTAAAATCGTCTCTACGAGGATCGCAAGCAAACATGCAGAATGCAGCCGATACGTACATAAACACAAATAAGTATATAACTATCTATTTATATATATGTATATGAATATATATATATAAACTCTGCCCTGTGAAAATTAAAGAATAGCCGTGTTGCTACCTCACATAATAGCCATTATGTGCACATCCAAGTATGTATATGTTTGGCCTACTGTTCTCAGCTCGTGTGTGTGTGTGCGTGTGTGTGTGTGTGTGTAGAATGTTTTTCCATTTTTTGTTGTATTTTTTTTGCATTATACATCTAAGTCATCGACTCTGCTACATATCCATACTTTTAAATATCATATACTAGTTCACCTACTACTTATAGTAATTATAACAACAATAACAATTGCTTTGGTTTTTAAAAAATAAAGTTTTTTTGTGTTAGTTTGGCATAGAGAGTATAGAAACTGGCATGTCGATGGCCCTGGTTGTGAGTCATGGCACAGAGATCTGGTGTCTTGGAATGCAGAGCATGGCACGCAGAGCCTGGCACGCAGAGCATGGCACGCAGTGCTGCGAGTGTCGTGTCACGGTGGGCAGTTGATGGTGGAAAAAATGCTACATGTTCTGGTAAAATACGTTGGGGATTTGCTCAGATGATGTCAAACAAAAACACTAATCGAGTGAGGGAGAAAATAAGAGCATAACATCCATTAGGAGATATGGCGGCGCGTCAGTAAAGTGAGTGTTCATGTCTGATGATTATGTCACTTGTTTTCCTGCACAGGTGTACGTATGCGTGTGATTGTGTGTGTGTATGCCTACCTACTTCAGATACAGTAGTCGTGTATGTACAGTACGTGGGTCCGTGTCTGCATGACTCTACCTGCGCCTGTGCATGTGTGTGTCTACGGGAGGGGTGGAGGGGGGAGGAGAGTGAGGTGAGTCCTAGGTGCATGAGGGGCTAGTGGCACTCTCCAGGGAGGACTGAGAGAGGCGTCTGGTGAGGGGTCCGATGCTGGGGTCTGCCAGAGAGGAGGTAGGGAACAGCTTGAACCAGCCGCTGACTGTGGCAGACAGGTCCAAGTCATCCAGAAGGATCTGGGCCATTCCCATGAAGCACTTGTGGTCCATACGCCCGTAATCCCCCCACACTATTACCTATAGACAAGATAAAGCACACTGTTAAATAAGACATTAAAGCTTCAGTGAAGTCGACTAACATTATGTTCTCTATATTATTCGGTGTGATCTTTAAGAAAGGTGCAATTAATATTACAGATACTATATAAATCCACTTAAAACTCCACTTAAAATGACTTGACGAGATTAAGTATATGGAATTTTATGCATATTTTATGTAGATATAGCAGCTTTAAACAGCAAGCGTCACCTTTTGTGTTGAAACATTGTATTTGCATTTTTAAAGCGGCAGATTAACTTTCTTCTCAAAGTTTAACCACCTACACATTTGTGAGTGTATTAGTGTATAGGGGAAGTCATAAATTATGTTCTTGAAGATACCATCAATGTCCACTTGCTATTACATCGTTAAACTCATTGTATTGATCATGAACGACAATAGAATAAAAGACAGAAAATTGTAAAACACATAGAGAAAAAAAAAGGGAGAGACAGGGAATCACTTACCTGTAGGACTTTGCCCTGAGGACTCTCATCAAACAACAGAGCCTGCTGGTAGGTGGGGTCCAAATTCCTCTTCACTACTTTGGTTTTCTTCTTAGCCAAGCACACTCCATTCTCCAGGACGTACACCTTCACGTAAGTCGCTGCAGATACAGAAACAAACGACAACAACAGTGGCGTGACACTCCTGCATGGGCGTCAAAGGTCAGTGGGATATTTTCCAACAGATGAACCCGGGTCAGAGTACCTGGTATGTTCTTGGAGCCGGGTTTAGGGGTCAACCCTCTGGCCTGGTTGACCTCCACCTCCAGCTGCCCTCCTCTGTCGACCATGCCGACATGGACGTCCCCTATAGAGGACAAAAACCCACCATCCCATCATAATCTGAGACTGTGTTTGCAGTTGCTGTTCAGTGTACCCTAATGCACTACGAGCTTAACCTCTTTAAGATCGCAGTACTGAGTATCTGACAGCAGAGGGCGACACAGAGCTGTAAATCCAATATTCCCTTACAGGAGCAGTGGCTCTCACTGCTCCCTCCTGTTGTTTCTTCCTGTTTCTCACATGCAGTGACCTTTGCATCAAACATTTATGTCTCATGCAAGAATAACTTCATCCATGCTGAGCCGATACACTTCCATGCAGTCCCTCTAACGTGGTAACTGTATCAATGTGAATTTGATTCTAATCATTCAGGGGGGGAAAAATATTCACATACTCTGGTACAAGAGATTTATTGAGTTGCAACTGCTGCTGGATGTAATGAAATGAGTGTGGATTGGTGCGCTGTTTGTCAATGTTTAATTGATGTTTTACAGCCCGATGCTGTTCCTGCACGACGATAAACGCAATTAAATGCATCAGAACAAAGAAAGCACATAAATCACTTGTCAAGACGACCCAAGTGAAATGATCTACACCACTCTTGGCTTACCCATGGGGGGTGTAGCTAATGTCTGCCGGCCTACAATCTGAGCCGGCCCTAGTCCGTCCAGAAAGTCACTGAACTGGCTCTCGGGCCCCAGGCGCGTGGTCGGGAAGACGAACCTGAGAGAGAGAAAGAGCAGAGTGGCGTTACCATCAGATGAGTGGACACGCCGCATGTTTGTATAAAGCTGTGTGAGTAGAAATGAAATACTCACGTTCCATCGGAGCTGTTTGAGTTGGTGCTACCGTCGGTGGAGTCTTTGCTCCCCTGCCGTGTCACCCTGTTCCTCATCTCCACGGCGATTCCAGTCTCGGTGCTCCGTCGGATGGTGCTGCGAAGCTTCTTCGTCCCACCGTCTGAAAAAAAACACACACATGTCAGAGGAGGTCAGGTAATATTTATACACACCTGCTGTCTGGATATTAAGGTAAAGATTAGTAATCAGAAAAGATATTACCCTCTTCATATCAAGACATGTATAAATATAATTCCACAGATAAAATGTACTGAGGTTCTCAGATGGTGGATGATTTCCAACAAGCATTTCTTTATGTCCTAAGATGAGCTTTACAAGAACTGTGCAGGAAACTGCTTCATTTTTCAAAAAGCGTACTGTATATTTTATTCACTTGGGGTTAGGTACAGTGAGTAACATTTACAGCTTATTGGCGTAAATGGAATATACTTTGTACTAACCATAAGTACGTTTCATAAAAGTAAGTATATAATAAGAGGGGAGGAAGAGTAAGAGATTGTGAGACCGGAGAGGGTTTTGAAAGCGTGCTACCATCCTTTCTGGTATTCAAAGACCACCGTAGTTGCCTACTGCAATTGGGAGTGAGTGCAGGAGTCGTGTGTTTATAACGATTTGCAGTCTCATCATTAGATGTCACTACTTCTTACACAGTGAACCTTTAAATTTAACCCATTTTTTTCTTAACATTGAAAATGGAGTCAGTTCCGAGTCCTAGAATTGCGTTACGGGTAATGGGTTTGTAAAAAAATAAAAAGAAATACCAAGGAAAAATAAATGTATTAAACTATAAATGAGGAGAAATTCAGGGTGGCCTTGAAAGCAACTCTCTTTCCACTATTTGTTTTGAAGCAAGCTCACTGAGGCAAGAAGGCAATCACACCTAATATCCACAGGGACGTCCCTGCACTTTTAGAAAGCCTCCTTATTTAGCAGCTATTACTACACTGCATTTTAGTCACAGGCAACCCATTTTACAACATGCTATTAGGGGGGGACCTTTGAGTATGACTTGAGAGATAGAAATATCCTGAACTGGCAGCTTGATGATTGAGTAGAGCCCGGAGCGGGAGGAGGCGGACGAGGTATTAAGGCTTTACATCTCTGCTGACACTAGGTGAACAGAGCGAGCAGTAAAGCTGCTAACACCACATGATGCTTTCAGGGCAGCAACACGCCGGAGTGACACACTGCACAGTGGCGTTCAGAGTCACAGGTGATTTGACTTTGTGATGTTACACGCCAGGTTGTGCGCTCACTTTTTCCTTGCTCTCATTTTTGCAACAGTTCCCAGGGTGCAAAGAGCCGTCACGTCAGCGCAGGTCACCACCATCACCAAAGCGTTTCCAGTCACTTTACACAGGTGTGAGCACACACGCTGACAAAGTGACATTTATTTAGTTATCTTCGTCATCATGACTATCGCAGTGACCCAAGGTAGTGCAAGTGTTTGTGCCTTCACACACAGGTTGACAGTTCAGTCACATGCAGTGGATGAAAACGCTGCTGTGTGCTGTTGTGTTAGCAAAGATAGATTTAAAAAGACAAACCAAGACTAATTTATGGGTCATTCTCTTGACTGGGGGCATTTTAATTAAGCAGATAAAACCCTAGATTCAAATCCTAAAATAGGGATTGAAAATCTTAAAAATGTCTTAGTTATACTTCAGGTTTTTTGAGCTGTGCCTAAAACAAGGCTCTAGAGATTCAAGACTCTAAACATAATTTTGTCCATAAAGAATATCAACAATTTTATATCACAGTACACAGGGGTTGTTGGTCAATTATTGCCTCCATCATTAATTGCAAATGTGTTATTATGTATACCAAAGTGATACAAACTTACCAAATAAGGCAGCACTTTATGTTTCCTGCGAGCTAAAAACACAGATTTTCTTTATAGACTTTGGCGCAGGAAAGTGAGCAGCTTATATTATACAGTCAGGAAAGGCTGTTTAAGGGCAAGATAAAGTGGCAAATATATTCTTAAGATTCTTAAGAGACTGAAGCCGGCATATGTCGTATGAGGTGAGCCTTTTATTCAGAGGCTAAAATCTGTTCCTTCTGTCTTGTTTGCTTTCAAAGAGAGTGATCATGCCTGTCTGTTTTTTGCAGTACAGTTTGTATCAGTGCCTTATACAACCTCAAAAAAAAACTTATTGAACTGGCAATTTAAACCTTTTACAGACATTTACAGAAATGTCCCCCTTCAGTTAACGTGTTAATTTGAAAGTAAATAACTGGTTAACAAAGCAATAACAAGAGGAACAATCTGATTAAGCTCCTATGCTTTATGTTTGCTTTTATTATGGGTGCAGTTGTGTTTACTGTAGAAACTCATATCTCTTCCTGATAGGAGTCTGGATAGTTGAATTGTGCACCGAAGTCACCGGAGGAGACTTTTAACAAGCAGTTGCTCCTTGTTGTTAGATGAGCACACACAGAGGTATAGCCATCCCACTTTATTAGCCTGAGCAACTCTAAGCTCATTAATGTCCACACTGTTCCCATATCATCGCCATGACAACCGCAGACACCCTGCATCATGGCTATCTCTATGGAGATGAACGGATCGCAAACAAAACCACTTGATGAGACTTGGGGGGGCTGAAAAAAGGGAGATTTAACAGGAGGACAGAGACCTTTGAAAGGCTGCCACAAAAGAAGATGTTATATGTAGGGAGAGATGAGTGAAGAGGAGGAGGAGGAGAATGATGGGGTCCCATGAGCACGGAAGACGAGGAGCGGGATGCTGCCTTCTGCTGCTTTCTATTTATAATCCTGCAGTCAAGAATATTTCCGACAGTGTGTATGTGTTCGCGCGCGTGTGTGTTTATGTCTGCAGCATCACACCCAGACAAACTCCAAGCACTTCTGCTGCCATGGCAACCCCTGCCCCAGGATCTGGACCCAGACAATGCCACCTGAGACAACTGGCGCCATGGCGACTGGCTCATGCTCCATCACTTTCTTTGGAATTAATTTACCGTGGCTGCATTTCACCAAAAAACTTGTGCACTTCAAGGTAAAAACCAGAACTAATGACACCACAGCAACAGAAGCCTGATCTCCGTCGTTGCTTGAAACTTAACTGTAAAGCTGTGCTGCTTAAAATATATATTTCAATGCACTTTAACCACAATTAGGCAACAAGTGTGCATAATGTGCACACCAGCAGGTCAAATGATTGTATTATGATGTTGAATCTGTGCAAACAGCTTTAAGAGCGAGTTTGGAAACAGCCAAGTGGGACATCTCCAGGTTTAAAACCATCTTTCAACTATCAACTAGCTATTAATTTAACTTGTTGCTCATTTGCTGCCCCTCCTCTCTCATCAAAACAGTCCCCACCCACCCCTCCCACAGTGCGAAGCAGTGATCTCTTCCTTCCTATTTAATCCCCTCCTCCTCGCCTGCGCTTTCCTTCATTCGTTTCCATGGCAATGCTGTCTGCATTGCACCAAGAGCCCAGCACAGAACCCTTTCCCTCTCTGTCTCTCCATCTCCGTGTCTTTTTTCAGTCACACTGTCCTTTGCCCAAGTCGCATTTCTTAATCACCCAACTCGTCTTCCTTCTATTGCTATTCTTTATCTCCATCTCTTTATCTGCGCACTATTTTCCAGCTTCCGTTCTGTACATATACTCCTCGTACACCGATTCCTCTTTTGGTTTGCTTGGTCTGCCTTGCACCCACACATTCATTGTATCATCTCACAGTTTCCTTGGCTTCTGTCCATCTTCATAACACAACTCCAATATATCCTCCTGGTCCATCCCGGACTAAATTATTCAGCGTTTTTTTTCCAACCTCTCCTTATTCTGCAGAACTAACTTTGTTATATACAGCTAGCCTCATCTACACACACACACACATCCTGGAAGAGGTAATTAGAGTTAGCCTGACATATATGCAGTTTGAGCGGCTGAGATAACATCATTACATAAGTTGTTATTCTTCACTGTTCTAGAGAAGAGGGGTTCAAGTTATAGCGTCTCCTGTTGTGCTTCAGTATGATGAGTAATACTTCTGTCCCTGAAGACACACTCAGCCCACAGACACACTGGCACACTCAAGATTTTCTGTGTGTGTAGAAATGAAGGTATTCGCAGAATGAAAGCCACATGTTTGATCATCATGATGATAAGGCAAGATTGAGTCACAGGTTGGAAGATGAGGATAGGAAGGGGGGTGAAATGGTTCGGGATGGAAAGAATTAATAGCTTCAGTGGAGAGAATTAACAGCATAGAGGGAAATAAAGAAAGGTGGGATTAGTGAAAACGCCAGCAATGCAGAAAAGAGCCACACACTGTGACTTCACGCACACATAAACTATAGTGTCTCTGTGTGTGTGTTCTGTGTGTGTGTGTGTGTGTGTGTGTGTGCGTGCTCAGTAGATCATTAAAGCTGCTCTGACATTTGGAGAGAACACTGATGAAGCCTTTCTCATTATATGCTGTAATACACAATGCCATTTTTAGACTCCCCAGCTCCACTGACATGCCTATTGGATGCACCGGTGACGGCAACGGTCCACCATGCATAGCAACAGTAACCAGGCATGGGTGTTGGAGATCAAAGATCTGTTGTGGTATCTTCACAGTCAGGCCCCTGCTAAATTTTGGCAAACTGAAGACTCCAGGTAGAAGCTTAAGTACGACAAGAGATTATATATTTTTTTGTGTGTTGTAAGTGATGTAAGATTGCAGCCAATGCTTCTGTGGTTAATATTGTCTATATAGTGTAAGTGCAATTGTACATGCATACACATAAAGGCAGACTATAATGGTAATAATAGTACAATGCAAAAGCCTTTAACTTTAACAGACTATTGCTTTCAAGGGCAGGCAATTAAATTACAAAGTTATGGAAACAATTTGGCCTAAAGAATAAAAAAGCCAAAGAGTGGAAAAGTGTTTGTTAATTGGTTTTTTATTATATGTGATGGGTCTTACACTAACTCACAATTTTTTTGTACCAAGGTTAGAATAGGAAGACTTATTAGTACTTAATTAGTAGAAAATGATGTCATATATCCCCATGCTCCAGCTGGGATTGAGCTAAATCTGCTAATCAGGATCTTATATAGTTGGTTGAAACTTTTAAGTGTTAAAGGCTATACTTTTTTACAACATTTTGTCAATAATTTATTTTTCTTACAAAGCAAAACCACAGTGGTGTGTGTGTGAAGTGTTCATTATCAAACCATAGAGGTGCTAATTATGCATACTTTAATGACTTAAGGCAGGGCTAGACTGTGTCCTGTCTTAATGTTCAGCTAAGTAAACCCCTACATTTCCTGTTCAGGTATGGGAAAAGCATAATGTAGATCTCTCACTAAGACAGTGAATACGCATGGTGTAAAAATGACATTCATTGCCCTACAAAGACACGTTAACAGTCCCAGGAGAATCATCCATACGCCTAAACAGTTCATGCAGTTTGTCGCTTAAAACCTTCAGTTTGGCTTATTGTGTGTGTTTTTCCTCTTTAGTTATATTTATGTGTGCATCTGAAATCATTTGCCTGCGTTTTGTCTTTCCTTCCTGCCTCTAGTGGGTGTGTGTTTTTGTGTAATTCCTAACACCATTTACACTATAATTCAACAATTTACGAGACTGCCAGCTCTAACTCTAACCAAGCACGCAAATACAAGTGCATGTGCAGAGAGCCAAGTGTAGTAAATAAGTGGGTCACTGTCACTGTCGCATTAAAGTTAAAACTAATCTCTGTGTCGTAAATCTATCTGCGCGTGTGTTTGTGAGGACTGGTGATCTTGTCAGGACCAGTAGTCCTCATGAAGACCAAAACCAACGTTCTAATAAAGCAGAACCTCATTTCTGAGGAACTGGCAAAGTTTAGGGCTGAGAATTTGTAGTTAAGGTTGAGGTCGGGTTTACGCATTAACTGATTATGGTTAAGGTGAGAGACGATGCTTTGTTCAGGTCGTCCAAATGAGTGGAATTCAATGCAGGGTTAGGTTAGGAGGCTTGAGAATGCAATATGTCAATTAATGTCCTCAGAAACATGAAGACAAATGTGTATGTGTGAGTCTGTATCTGTGACTGTGCTATCCGTGTGTGAGAGAATCACATTAACAGCTCAGGCACAAGGCAGGGAGTGGTCAATTGGAAGCAATTAGCCTTTCACAGCACCGTGGCCCATAGGAAATTATTTCTTTAAATCACCGAGCTTCACGTATGGCAGGATGTCTGACAGTGAGTTAATGTGCCACACGGCTTCCTGCATAATGACAATTCATTACAATGAGGAAAAGAGTAATCTAATTCAAATGAAATTTCCTCCTGATTACTTAACTCTGTAGCCGTTGGTCAAATTGATGCAAAATGGCCAAACTATTTATACGGGAGAAAAAGCAGCCGAGTGGAACAGTTCACGTGGTAAAGCTCATTATCAACTCGCATATCGATGAGAAGAAGACGCTTGTTATGATATGAACAAAGTCTGAACACCAAAACACTGCTATTGATCGCTTGTGTGAAGAAAATTATGACCGTGTCAAAAAACAAAAACTTTCAACAAATTTGTTGACTTATTTGTATTTTGAGCAGAAAGGAAATGACCTCATTATCTATTATTTTGGCACGTTTGTGCTACGTGAACATTACGTTCAACTGTATTAAAAAAACTCATTCTGTATTAAAGCGGTGTGTTATGTGTGCATGAATCAGACTTGAACTCGGACTGGCTGAGAATGAGGTGTAAGTGTATTTGTGTGTGTTTCACTGTAATGCACCAATATCTGCACTCAGGTTCACTCCTTTTTCTTCTTCTTCTGCTGCTGCACCATGCGGCAGACGGCAGCAGGCCTGTGTACATACTGTATGAGTGTGTTTACAGCACTTTGTGTCAAAAAGGAGGGGAAATGATACCATAATTACGGGTCTTTTACAGACAGACAGTTATACACACACAACAAAGTGACTCACCTCACACACTGAGCTCAGTGACACACTGCAATTTACTGTCTGTTTAAGCCTTGCTGGGGTGCCCTTGCTCATTTCGACCTGGAATATGGAATCTGAGACCTTGAAATATTTGGCGTTATAGGATGTGGACTGATGGAGAATAAATTAATTTCATATCTATGTTAAAATGGGCTGCAAAACATGTCCAACCAATAATGAAACCAAAAATTGGACCATTGGACTGTGCTAGCTATCAATCACCCTGGTGTTCACATGTGCTGTACTTTATCTATTTTCTTCTAAATGGGAACATGAGAACAAATTTGACATGAGGTGATATTTAAGAGGACCTAAAAACTACCAAGTGAACCAATTCACTCTTTCAGGAAAATGTGTGACGATGTTGGATGATGGGAAATGATGATGGCATTTTTTCAGACTTCTTTTTGCAACATGTGGACTCACCTTTTATATACAGTCTATGGGGAATGATTTTATTTGCTTTCTGCATGATATTAAGTTGAGGTGATTTACACCACTCTTACACTGAGTAATCATGTTACATAATAAAATAAGAGTTTATTGAACTGTAACACAAGCTTATTAGCTCAATTGCTAAGTAAACAATAAGCTCACATATTGTGGTCGCATTGCTCCTCAACGCAACAGTGAAAACACACTTTTTTTATCTGTCATTTTAATTTAGATTTTAGTGATCCCACAAAGGTCAGCACTGTCGACATTCACTTACATCAGTTGTGGTTAAAAAAAATCATTGAACAGTGTTGTGCTATCATTTCCGCCTGCCTCCAGTCTTTGTGCTAAGCTAAACCAACAAGTCACTGAGTGGCTTTAGCTTCATTTCATCAATCTTTCACCGATAATGCAAATAAATGTCTAGCAGTCGCATCTGGCTGAGAGACAGACGCGACATTCACACATACCGTACCTACATAATGGGCGTATACAGGCACAAAGAACAAATATTCACAGCTGAACAGTTCACCAATTGGTCCGGCTCAGAATAGAGCAGTCGGTGGGTGAGATTGAGAAAACATGATCTGAGTGAAAAAAGTGAAAGAGAAGGAGATGAAGGGAGGAGAGATAGAGAGGGAAAATTAAGATGTCAGTGAGCCGAGGAGAAACACAAAAGAGGCCGATGAGGGAGTATAACAAGTGGTGAGATAAGAAACAGAGAGGAGAGGAAAGTGATTGCCATTCAGCTTAGCTGGTGTTTGGTGGCCTCTAAAAGCACTGGTGGAGAAGAGAGAGCTTTTAGGGACATGAGTAAGGTTTCAGTTTGTACAGTATGTGTCAGATGAGCTCGCGACTTAAGAAAAAAGAGCAGGGGGTGAGGCGAGGGAGACAGACACACAGCAGTCTCGTCTGCAGCAGCATAAAACACATTGGTCATATGAATACAGTAGCTTTCTATAATATTCGTCGTTATAAATAGCTATAATTAAATGGGGCTCTTTTTAGTTCAACATCTCTCACTGTGTTACAATTGTTTATATCTGCTGCTGCTGCTCAGTTTTCCATATGCAAGTCTTTCTTTTCAGGGTTGACTTTTTGAAAGATCTGATCACCGTACGCTTTCCAAAACATCTCCGCCAAAATTCCTTGAGTGCGTTTCCTGAGCTGTGACTCAGACACAGAGCGAGAAGTAGGGCATGAGTGAGTCACCTAGAAAACACCCTCACTACTAAAATGCCAGGTCTACTCACCGGTCCACTTTCACACACGGTCAAAAACACATGCAGAGGCTGACTGCTGCACATAGAGGACATACTGTAGCAGCAGTAGTAGTAGTTAGTCTGTGGCTTTTTGTTGTGTTATTGTTGGGTTTTCATATCCTGCCAAACATCCCTGATGACTCTGCTTTCCATCGAAAAATCATAAAATCCACCTCACACCGTAAGAGCTGCAAAAGATCCTGTTACAGTGGGACTTAAATTGCACTACAGAGGAATAAAAAAAAATGGAAAAGGACATTTGTGTTAAATGAATAAGGGAGTAATCTGTACACAACATGAAATGGTGGCACTATGGAGACAAATTATGTTTCGAGTTGCTGGTAGACTGTGTCTACAGCAGATAACCAGGCAATGTGTTCTTATACTGACAAAAGTGACAAAACAGACATCCACCGAAAATGTTATCCATAGCTATCCTCACTCTGCATCCCATCAGCCTGTCATGCAGAGACAAGATTTAGGAAACTAATGGAACTGATCAAAGTAAACCTTTAGCTAAACATTGTCTTATCAACTGTAAAACATAGGCAGCATCAGAACTGCATTAACTGTTTATTTCAGAAGCTAAGAAACACTACAATCATAACATACTTAAAATAAGCAAATGTGGACAGCTGGGACTTTTTTTTTTTACAAACAAACTAGGCCGTTATCAAATCTTCAAACTATCCCACAGATATCGTTAAATTGCTATAGTATATATATTTTTTTTGTCTCTTTCTTCTGCGCATCAGCTGATCATCACTAGATGCTGATGTCACCTCTTTCAGCAATTTTTCTTCTACTCCTTATAATTTATTCACTCAATCATGCCGTGCTTGATGTAAATAGTGAGGGTGTGTTTAAATAGCAATTCGGTGTTGTTTATTCATGTCATTGTTGATGTGCAAAGACCTTAACATAGCAGCAAAAACATAAACTATAGTTGACGCTGGAGGTATTTATCAGACGAGACAGAGGCATGGACACACAAACGACAGTAAAATCCATATATCGACTTCAAATGACTCCTTCAGCTTCACGTTTGATTAATCCTTGTGTAGTTTTGTCAGTTTACCTTTTTCCTAGACACATGGCTCGAGATACAGTATTGTATAAGAAAATCAGCCTTACTGCGTCATACTACTCCTATGTTGCATCTTATGTAACACATCACAAGAGTGTTGTGACTCACTGCGACCAATATAGCAGTTACTATGTATACATGGTACCTTTGATCTAAATATGACCATTTTGAACATGTACACTGTAAACACTGTACATGCCATGCAACTCTCACTCGACTTGCTTACAACAATCAATTTTACCTTCACAGAGACACAGGCCAGTAAGGTAGTGTGTGTCACATATTCACACTTGACAAATGACATAGTTACATCTGGTGTGATGTTATTGGGAAATGGAAAATTGGTTTCTTAACATAACACAATAATGAAAGCCTCTTCACATACTCGCTGGCAGGAGACGGAGTAAGTGTCTGCCAACTCAGGGCAATTTCTCCAACAGCAGCACAATACAGAAAAGGTGGTTACTGTCGCACACAGAGCACAGTTGGAATGTTTTAAAAAGAAGGTTGATATGAACGGCATGCAATTTATCCTTCTCTTTTTCCCGGTGTCTCCTTTGTGTGTCTGGTGTGACTCCGGTAGTCACAGGAATAAACACACAGAGGGAACATTTAAATAAAGAATGTTTCAAGGAACTAAAAGAGTGAGGCTGAGAAAAAGATGAGGATGGGTGTTGAGTGGGTTGAGAGAGCTAAATGGAGCTGAAAAGAGTGAGGTGATTGAGTGTGAAGGAGCAGCAGCCAAACATACACTGGATATATTGTGTGTGGAGTGTATACAGTTTATATGGGGGGGGCTTAGTGCTGCAGCCTTTCACTGGGACACTAACAAAAAACAGACACATCTACGCCTGGTTTGCTTTCATCCAGCTCTCCTGTGCACTGCGTCTCATCAATGCTGCTTGTTTCTGTGTAAGAAACATCCCTCTGTGCAGACTGACAGTGTACTGGGAGCTGCTCTGCTTGCCGTTATCACATTCATGCATAAACCTGCTCAGGAGATAAGACTGTTTAGCGGAGGAGTGACTCATCCATTAAACCTGGGAAACTGTTTGCATGTGTGTGTGTATGTGCATGTTTTAGCCTCTAGTACTAATAATAGCCGGTTATAAATACAACAAAGGCAGAGCCAAAATGCCATCCTCAAAACTCGCCTGTTACAAAAACCTACAATAATGAGACATTGACAATGAGAGTGAATGGGATAACATAAGGGAAAAGTGAGATGAATTATGAAAGAAAAAAATGTTATGTGTGTAAGAATGCATGAGTGCAGCCTTCATCAAGGAGAAGGCTCTAAACCTGGAAGAAAGCCTTATATAACAAGACCAGTTTTGTGAAAGTGTATAGAACAAATGAAATTATCTAACCATTTTATATCAGTGAAAACCAATGTTGACAGGAATAAGCCTTTTGTGAGCACAAGAAAAAATCTTATATCTATTCATGGAAAACAGGAACAAACGCTTGTTGAGTGCGTTTAACAAAAAAACATTCAGTTTTAATTAACAAAAAACCTTGTCATTATCTTTAGCAGATGAGAAATATAATTTCCTAAAGTTACAATTTTGTTTAAGACCAGAGGACATCATTAACTGGCATCCATTAACACCAACAAACTGAGGTCTCAGCTGCTGTCTAAAAATATGTGTGAAAAATGTGTGACATCTAATAGTGAGACTGCAAAGTAAAGCAAACAATGGACTCCCTTTACCAAGAACATCAGGGAACTACAGTGGCCTCCGCATACCAGAAAGGATGTTGTTTGTCTTTGTTAGATTAGTGAGCTCACGCTTCACAATGTGAAACACACACTCTGGCTGGTTTGTCTGTTCTGATTGCTGTAGAGATGAGACACGGTTGAGCGAGATGGCAGTATCCATGACACAAGGCCCTTTCCTATATATGAAAGGCATCTTCTAAGGCTTCTAAAAGCAAATTATTTTTATTTTAAAGCAGTTGTAAACAGCAGCATTCTGAACTATAAAAACTTATAACACCTCTCTTTCAGAAGATGCAACATTGAATTGGCTTTTACAGCTCGGAAATTGTGTCATTTTGAAAATAACAAGCAATCCTCACTCGGACCAGTCAACAAAAACAGAATCCTTGCTCGCATAAGAGCTCTATTCTGTGGATAGTTGCAAATTGACTAGATCCAATTCACAAAATGGAGCACAGCAAGAACATACCCTGCAGAAACTCTTGTCACAATAACAACACCATAACCACATTACCTCCTAATAGCGCTTTAATGGTGAGATGCTGATATATTCACTCGCTGTCTCAGGCCACTTTGTCTTTTGTACATCTTTGCAACTTTATCAGTTTCTCTACTATCCTCAAATCTTTCAGTTTTGTCCTTCACCATCAATCTTTTGGAACATGTTTTACTCACTACCTGGAAGACTGTTGTACGTTTTTGCAATGTTTGAGATCTTAAATGTTGCAAAATGCCAATTAACAGCTTCTAATGTCATTCACAGACAAATAATGGATCAACATTGATCGATTATTTGCTGTTTTGCAAGATTATGTCCACTCCTTTTTTTCCCATGGCTGCATCCAAATCACTTCCCTTGCACGCTCCCTCTTCTCTGGGGACCAGAGACTATTAGGTGGCCAACAGAGTGAAGCCACCTGAGCTGACCCACCTCATCGCCCAATCAATGCACGTGTCACCTGGAACATGGAGCACTGATAGCTGGACACATTGGGTCTTTAATGACCTGCAGAAAGGAACACAGAGACGACCCTAATCGAACTTGAAAAAGCAGAGATTTTTTTCTGCCACAATGTTCACGCTTCTGTGTGACCTTCTGTCTCTGCATGTGAGGGTCACCACTCTGAATATGTGCGCCCCCTTTTCTGCCCCAAGCTTGTGTTGATTTTGAGATACGGTACAACAACAGATTAGAGAAGCCAATTTTGGCCTCACTGGGTAAACAACCTTGTTTGTCTCCAGCAACCAAGTTCTGAGACAAAACTGTAAAGGCCAATTCCTCATTAAATATTGAATTTGGCATTATTTTTAGGCAAAACAAATGAACCTAAACACCTGGATTATGATTCACTTAATATTGACTGTCTGGCCCTTCCTAATACTATGTAGTTGATGCACTGATCCATCTTCCCCTTATATACTCTTATCAATATTGATATTGTATCTAAAGCCATAAAGCACTTTTTCCCAGGTGAAAACGAGTGTATCTGGGTATCTAATAATGATATTTGCTGATCCACAGGCAAATCTTTGCAGTTTTGTGTAAAGTATTACATTATACATGTACCTACTGCCTCTCTGGTCAAACACCAGCTACTGCATTCATGCCATTGGCTTTCTAATTTTCTAATTTTCTGGAGCGGTCACTTGGTTGACTTTCTCTCTAAACCGCTTGCAGCATAGTGTATAAAGCTCCGGACGTTACACATCTTAGTCCCTATGAAGTTCACTGCGCACTTTAAATCCATGGAGATCAATTTGACTTGAGTGAACAGATCTGATCCTTAGAATGCCCCTGGCGTGGATTTTTTTTATACAAGTTGGGAAACAGCTGGAGAGGGCATTAACCTGGACCTGCAGTATCCCAACATCTTCAACTTCTTGATTCACTTCCATTCATTTTACTCCAGAGAGTCACTGAAGGTTTACAAGAGCCTGGAGGGAAACAAATGGGCACAATTTGGCAGGAGTCTACCGCAATGGAGCAGTGATTCAACTCCACAGTCTCTCTGGATCTGTGGGGATCCTGTGAAATGTTATCCCGTTAAGCCTGTCTCTGACTGTTTTGGCCCCCCGGAGCACAATAGCTATGTACAATCTCCACTTTCATGATGAAAACAGCCAGCGAAGAGACAAGTTGTGTGACATATTGTTTGATTTATGTTTTGTCTAGTATATACACGTCCATAGAGGTGAACAGCGCATCCTGCCAAGTGGTATTACCTTGGTTGTGTGACATCTACCGGAGCTCTATTGAGAGGTTCGTCTCACGGAGCACTTTGTTAGACAGATACAACTTTGTGTACGATTTTATTACCAGACCACGCCCTCCTCCTCATTTTTCAAAATCCGGCATTGGGCAGGATAAGAAGAGGGGGTTAAGTTACCCTTTAGGAGCTCTTAAAACATCTGATTGATAAGGTCTAATTGCCTAGACAGTTATATTTAATTTTAAACCTCAGCTCAGAGGAAGGTTTATGTAACAAAACCTGTTGCTGCAAACTATCTTGCAGGAAATAGCTGAAGATATATAAATGCTCGAAGAAGAAGAAGGAGGAGCAGCGGGGTAAGATGCTGCGTTTTTTGTTCTAGGCGGCAACTGACAGCTGAGAACATCTAAATTTAGACACATCCCTCTTCTCCCCTTCCCCTTCACTACATCCTCAGTGCCTCCTAGCCTCCTCATCCACACTCTCTCTCCTCCATTGTGCTCTGCTCATCACCACAAACACAGACATGAGAGCACCTGTGGTGAAAATATCGACAGCTCAGCCTGCGTCAGACAAGTGTCAGCTGTGCTGGAGTGTGTGCGTGTGTGTGTACATATATATACACGGGAGCAACAGCTACCTCAAATTGATGGATGACAAAAACAGGTAATGATGCAGAATAATGATGATTCAGGATATAGAAGGGTGTATACACGTGAAGGACTGTGTGTGTGTTCATGTGTCCACAGGCTATTAGTTATATTGTGATCATGTCAGAGCTCACATGAGAACATGTATGGATTTTTTTTCTATTTACTCGTCTTTCACCATTCATCTGTTCATCAAATCTCACCCACAGTAAGTGTTTATAAACACAGAGGCTCGGGGAGGGCTGTAGTCGGATGATGAACACCCTGAGACTCCCAGAACTAGAGTTGAATGTCAAATCATTTCTGATGTGTTCGATTTCTGTTAACAATTTCTTAAAGGTTTAGGTCTGAATGTCTTTTTTTATATATTTTCTTCTTATTGAATGTTCAAGTGATTTTATTTGGGATCTATTTCATGTTTAGTGATAGTACAATGTTGCTCAGATGTTTCTATTTTTACATTAAGGAGCACGATAGAAATAGGTCTTGGAACTCATTGTGTCACTTTCTGACTTTTTGGTCCTCAAAAGTGATCCAATGTTGCAATAAACAAATAATTGAAGAAATCCAGTTTAATATCATACAAGATACAAAAAGTGTAAAATTTCAAATTCTGTTCATACTTTACCTAAATGTAAGGATTTTTTCAAAAAGAATTGTTCTAGTATAGATAGAGAGAGCTATCCTTATAATGAGAATGAACACATCCTTTTCATCAGTACTAAACACATTACATTTTAACAATTTAACTTCATAAAAACTGTCTTTCAAATAGTACCCAGCTCACTATGCAAATCTGAATGCCACAGATCTTGTAAGAAGTTTTTGCGCAATTAAGAAAAACGAGTGCACACACAGTCAAACCACAAAGTGCGTAGGCAAACAGAAGGATGTGCGCTCTGCTCTGACCTGCACTGTTATGAAAAGTGTACAGTTCATTGTACTGGAAGGAAAAACAGAGCGCACTACAAGGATGTGGAAAGATGAATGACATGTTTGTTACTGAGAGACAGAAATGATTTCACTGCCTCTCAGCTCGTACCAAGCCTCAGTGTGTGGCATCTTTTTACCACTAGGAACGAAGTGGTTTGTGCTTGTGGTGCAAAGTGAGAATCATTTTTGTTGCAGCTGCACAGTATCTGTAATTATACCCCACAGGGGACATATTAGAACGTAGCACCACTATCATTGCCATAGAGCCACCAAGTATACGAGCTGCTACTGTATAGCTGTATAATCCCACTGCACCACATTCTGATGCTCACTACAGTTGCCGCAACCTTTTAAAAAAGGATAATCCCCCACAAAAGGTAAAGCTTCTGTGAGTTGACATAATAAGTGTTATAGCCGAAACAAAACATAATATACTACCGTTACAGTTCATGCACTAAAGCAATCATTCTTCTATTAGAGTGGTATTAAAAAACAGTTCAAGAGTTTAAATACAGCAGGAAATTATAGAATAGTATTAAAAGGCATATGAAATATTTTGTAACATTAAAACCAAGCCTGAAGTTTGATGATGATAAAATGCCTTACCTGTTATTTGGAAATGAAATGTGATTTGCAAGTTGAAACTATGAAATGAGTGATTGATATTCTTAGACTTTAGAAACTAGGATAAAGGCAGCAGGAGGGAGAGTTGCTAGTAAAAATAGATGATTGAGTTTCATCTGCAGGTTGTTAAAATGTTATGGTACTGAGCGAGAGCTCGCTCTCACTCTCTCTGAACTTCCCTGGAAGTTGATCTGATCTGAGGCTGGAAACACACCCTCAGATCAATGAATATTGTGGAATTATTAAGTAATAAAAAACAGAGTGGGGCTGAGGACAGAGAAGACAGAGAATAAGAAGAGTGACCTGAACAGGGATGAAGAAAGGAAAATGGATCTTGTGAACTGAGATCTAAGAAATCAGCAAATCCTAAAAAATACATATGCAGTGGCAGATCTTTTTTTTTCTGTTGTTTTTTCTTAAATCGATTTCAGAATTTTTGTGAAACAAAAGAATTGAACTGTTAACTGACCTTGCTGGTTGAGTTGCTGTGTGCTCTTGCTCCACTGTGACAACCCCACAATGGCCACCATCTTAGCACCCAGGCTGGAGCGCCGCTTCTTGTTGCCAGCCAAAGATGCAGAGTCCGGGCCTCCACTGCCGGGACTCTTCTCCAGGTTGTACATGGCCCCTGAGATGCTGGAGGAGCGCACCACGTTCCGGGCCGCCGCACTCAGCCCGCTGAGGCCGCTGATCCCGCCCGGGCTGGGCACCTCCACGGAGCTGCTGAGCATCATGGTCCTGCTGGACTGGAGGGCCAATGGGCTGGGAGGGCCAGGCAGTTGGACCGGGGCTGAGGAAAGAAGATGAGATGTCAAGACAATAATGTAGGGATGGGAGTGCAGACTGGAGGTTGAAGAACAAGTTTCGTGTGGGACTGGAAAGACTTCTTTCAGTATTAGTGCAGCAGTATCTGGAATCTTCGACAAATAGATCTAAAACATACATTTCTTATACCAATTGATAATGTTAAGGGTTTTTATCAAAACAACAGCCCATTATTGGCCTGCAACCATGTGTGTTTCCATCTGTTTTGCCTTGATGTTGTTCGCGATGTCTGTGTTCACGCTCAGCACCATTGTAAATGAGGATCCAAAAGAAAATTTAATAAAGGTCTTTTGTCTTACAGCTGCATCAGCTTCCCGGATATATAATTTTAACACTTGCAAATGCAGCAGAAATGGTAATACAAGACAAATAATGGGAAAGGCATGACATGAAAAAATGTCTCTTTAATCCCAATAGATTCCAAAACAGGGTAAACAAAGAACATAAAGGTCAGCAGGCGAGGACAGTGCAGATGGCAGGTGAATGCTGAAGTGAGTTAAGAAATACCTCCACACATATAAACACAAATGTTAGTGTTGGCTTGCTGCTGAAGGCCGACCTTGTCAGCCGCTCTTCGTGTTGTGTGTTTTTCTGGAAAAATGTTCAGTTTCTGGCCTTAAACATTGACAGATATAATAATACAAATCACTGGGGTGTGTGTGTGTGTGATCCAGGTATTACTAATGTTGTGGGGACCTGCTTACACACTCACATTATGGGGACTTATCTTCCTTATGGGTATAAAAAGCAAGTCCCCATAATGTAAATGACTACATTTTAAGGTTAGGGTCTCATCCCATGTCACAATTCTATGCTCCACCATGCACCGGTTGTTGCTGTTCCTTGTTTGCTGTGCAAACATATATCATTTATAATTTGTGTGACTTTCTTTTGCTGCTGTAATTCTGGGAATTTCACCGTTGTGGGACAAAAAAGGTATATATCGTATCATAACTGTTTGGATGTCCTTTAAGATATGACGATGTATCGGCAAACCAGCATGCAAAAACCAAAGCTGTTAAATTGACTTAAACCTTTGCGAATTTTATTATCTAAAGTGACTGTTTCTACTGTCCTACACATCATAATGTCTTAAGTAAAACTTAAATAAAACTCCTTTTCTTGTCTCCCTCTCCCCTCATTTCTCACAATATGTAGATGCACTGTGACTAACATCATGCTTCCACGCTCATTATTGACATTTTTCACTCTTCACTATTACAGGTGTGGATTCAACTTAGAAATGCATTGATGACAATATTCATCCTCTAAATGCAACCTCATTAGGATAATTATTTGACTACATCCATGCAATAACTATAGCAGTGGTTTGAGCTAAAGATTAATGCTAACAGTGATATGATGTCCACTTTTTAAACGTATCATAAAACCCATTTTTACTCTTTGGCTTTTAACCCATCTTTTATTATTTTTATTGACTTGTTTGTGTTGTTTTTATACTTTTGTATTTTATTGTTGTATCATTTGTTCTTAGGTCTATTAGGTCTTAGGTTTCTATATTTTATTTGATTTATTTATCTTTGATGTACAACACTTTGTTTCAGCTGCTGTTTTTAAGTGTTTCCATCATTCCTGTTTGGGGGTGCATTTTTTCGATTTGTGCATAAAATAGCACAAATGGAAATGCAGAGAATTCCAAAAAAACGTCACAAAATAATTAGGGTGGAAAAGATGAATCTGAAGTCTGCAATGGCATAGAGACAGATTTAGTGAATAATAGATGCAGCAACAAACACTTTTTGCTTTCAAGTTCTTCTTCTTCTTCTGTGGTGACCTGCTTTGTGCTACCTACTGCTGATGTCCCAGTATTTGCTTAACAATACCCTTGTTTGAAAACATACTGGCCTTAAAATGTGCAATACATTTTAATGTAAACCAGGCCTGTGTTCATAGGCTGACGTTTAAAAGATATTGGTTTGACATCTTGCATTTCGCCAGAGATCACATAATGGTGCACAAATGCCTCATACATTCTCCTCCCTTAGATGTAAATCATGAATAATACAAGTACAATACATTTGCCCCCAATATGTCTTCGGAATCAAAGATTCAGATGTAAATGCACTGTAAGATGTCTCTGTGAATTACAATCATTGCCCTGCTTGGTCACTACTACACCACCACATCCTTTTTTTATGCTTCCTGCATCAAAACATTTCCCAACAAGGAATTTTTAAAGCAATGCATTTAATATTACTATAATCACCAGATTGAAAGCTACTGAGGAACTATAAGCTGAAGTCACTTTCGTTACAAAATGCCATATTTTGGCTTTTTGTAATGAAACCTTAGTAATTGCTGTAGAGCCTTTGTAAAGAACTGCTGCAGTGACATTTGTTGTGAGTGAAAGAGGCGTGAAAGAGGAGAGTGAGTGCAAAGAAAGGAGTAGAAACGGGGGATGTTAGGGGGAAATTCAGGTGAACTTTTGCATGTCTTTATGTTCCTTCTAGGGTTGCAATAGATTAATCTGTTAATTTTCTTTCTCGGTCAATCAAGTACTTGTCCATAAAATGTCAGAAAGTGTTGAAATATGTTTCCCTAACCTGGAAATTAATCTGGAATCCGTCCACAATACAAAATGATTCAGTTTTAATGATTTCTTTGTGATATGGAGCAACATTTAATTTAAAAAGCTGAAACAGCAGAAAGCTTGTTTTAATTATTTAAAAAAAAAAAAACACTTGAACCGATTTAGTGATAATTAAAATAGTTTTAGTAATTAATTCAATAATCGATAAATATTCAGTTCATGGAATAATGGTTGCAGCCCTAGTTCTTTCCCTCTTTCAATCCGCCTCTTTTGCTCATTTCTATTCAAGCCCATGTGCACTCCTCTCTTGGGGGCCTCTTGACTTTGAACACAGCGAGAAGAGCGGGAGAAAAATGAGGATGGAGAAGCAGAGAAGGCTGAGAAAGAAGAGTGACAAACAGAATAAGATGTCTGCGTTGACAGAAGCATGGGGACAGAGGGAAAAACAATTGAGGCAAAAAAGCCAGTGGAGGGCATGGAGAAAACCGGGGGAGGAGAGGATGCTTCATAATGAATGGACAGAAAAATACTGCAGATAGCTGCTGCCTGATCTGTGAAGAAAAATAATGGAGTGAAAGCAAGAGAAGAACAGGACACTGACAGTGACAACTGGGAAATGCATCCATTCCGCTTCTCCTCGTAATGATAAGATCCCTTATCGTTGTGTATGTGGCTGAGAAGGACTCCTGTTCTCTTCACTAAGTGACATGGATGTGAAATGTTCTGCAATGCTAAAGTTATTGCTTCGTCCCGAGTTTCACATCCACAGATTCATGTAGTAAAAAGAAGGGTCAGTAAAATATTCGAGTTGCCACTTGAATACTGAGTAACTGTGCATGTAAATGCTTTTCACTTGTATGTGTGTGATGTTTTTAATATGCCACGTAAATGTCTTCAGTGAGTATAACATACTGGAGTACACGGGTGAAAACATGATCTCGCCCCTTTAGTTCAACCCATCAACACACACATGCCACAACTCAGCTCACTGTAGACATTCATGAAATCCACTCCTACGGGCAGTATGCAAGGACAGACAGGAGCTGTATGGTACTTCCTGCTGAGGCTACCATGGGAACTTCCTGCGTTATGTGCACTCTGTGTGTGTGTGTGTGTGTGTGTGTGTGTGTGGCTGATGCAGCTCTCTGATTGTAAGAGATCTCTGAAGGCAAGAAAACAGAAGGCTGGTTTTGCCAGACACACACACACACACACACACCAAGGACAGTGAGAGTGCCAGGTTATGGGATGAGTGAGAGCCAAATGGATCGCACTCACAAAATCCCACACAGAGAGAAACCCACCGTAGTGCAAACACATGCTGCACTGGACTTACGTGCCAGTGTGGCAGGAGGAAGAGCCAAAATATTGAATGACAGAGGGCGTTGACACATCGTGTCTTGGCTAGAGGACTTGAGTCAACATCCAAATCTTGTGTAAAACACTCAGCTCTGACACAGATTAGATGTCTGTATCACGCCGACGAGAGAGTTCAGCGCATCAGAGGTAAAATGACCAGATACAGTCACAGCGCCGTTAAATATTCACTCATTTCCAATGTCACATACTTTTCGGGGGAAATATTATGCCTGACAAACACAAACACAAATCTGAATCAAACGCTAGCAGCTGTGAAATGAACAGAAAACAGTTCATCAGGAGCTTTCGCTTTGTGTCTCCCACTGGCCCAATCACATATCTATCCAATAAAATCTTTAATGAGGTGAGTCACTGAGTCGCTCTTTCTACATCACCTTGTGACAGCGGACATAAATCCAATTCGTTACGCCATGTTTTAACACAAACTGCAACAGATTCGCGCGGAATGAGCCTTGGCAGTGAAGCGTTGATTTACAGGGTCACATTATATAAAATACCCATCTGAATTGTGCAATAAACATGAGTGATCAGTGATGTAGCAGTAAACCAACTGACATTTTCTTCATCATAAGGAAAACAGTCAGTCCCATCTCATTTTGACAGATTTTGCAATTGTGACACAAGAATTTGTACAACAGATCATTTCTGCATCTTAAGAGACCGATGTTTGGGTCGCTGAATTCCCGCAATCCTACAAAGCTGAAAACCCAAAACACCACATTCAGTGGGAAAAAAGAAAAGATATTAACACATGAGTGAAACATGAGTATTAATAACTCATGTTTTACCTGCTCACTCTGACTGCGGCAGCATCACACTTTGCTGCATTGTGTGTCTCTTGCTTTTCAAATTGTGTTTATGATCACAACAGTGCACCAAACAGAGGGGGGGTCTGACTAAGGAACGGTGAGTCACTGATTGAGTGCACCCATCAACGGTGGACACAAGTTGTCACCATTGCTTTAACAAAGCATAGACATCATAGAAATCTTATTATGATGTTGGCAGCCATGACAAAGACTGCTCTGCACACTCAACACCAGGCATTTCAGTGATGATGCTAAAGCAGCAACAACCTGATGGACTTTGAAAAGATTACAGTAGGGGTGGGAACGATATGATACGCGATACATGGTCCACGATACGCGATAATACCACGATACAACGATTCTGTGATAATCAATATATTGCAAGACAATCATACAGAACAAATTGCAAAGTCTTTGTATTGAACGTGGATGGGGCATCTCTTAACGTAGCTTTCCACCATTATCCCGCTGTAACCTTCACCCCAATTTTCCCTCGTTTATTTGAGCAGCGCCGTTGCAAAGAGACGTGAAGTAGCGACACCCGGCAAGTGAAACTTTAGAGCGCCTAAATAAAAATTCAGTTTTACCTTCTCCCTTTTTTTGATCATGGGATACTAGTTAAAGAATCAGTCATGTAGGTAATACAAACACTTTTGGCAGGTCAGTAGTTGTGCATTTGTAGCCATAACAAGTCTATGAAAGAAATATATGCTGGCATGAGGCCACACATACCAAGATCCTTCCAGTAACTATACTGTTGAGTATCATTTCAGATGTTCATTCACTCATTCTCAGCTTCCCCTGTGCGCCACACTAATCCATCCACAGCTGAGCTAGCAACACAGTGTTTTCATCTCAGCAGTAAATCAAATACCTGATCCAGGACTTAAGGAGAAGTGAGAGCTCTTTCACATCGTCACTTATCACCCCTCACCAGTCGTAACAACTCAGAGAGAGTCTCTGGACCACAGCATGGAAAATGTGGTGCGAAAATGACACATGTCATGTCACTGTAATTCCTCTGTTTCGCTAAACAAACGCCCTTTGACTCAATTTGATTTAATTTCTTCAAATATAAAAATTTTTAGGAAAGGAAAGTTCCGTCCCGAACTGTTTCCCTTGGTGCACGATAAAGAATGAACTTAAATCTCTTGGCGCCGCCGTCGTCTTTCAACGCTCAGTCCGCCACTGAACCGGTCCCTTTTCACCCGTTACTCCTTTTCATCACCATCAAAAGAGGGACATTAAAGTTACTCTGTCAGCAGCAGGGAGGTGGAGAGCAAGCAGGAGACAGAGAAATGAATACGACAGTGGCTGGGCTGAGAGGAAAGTAGGTTAAGAGGGGCATGATAGATGAGACTTGAAGCTTTTGCGTCTCACGGCCTGCTTTTTCCTGGTGTCTAATGTGGTCAGTGACATCTCCCTCACCGCTCCTCCATTTCTCCATCCCACCTGTGACGCTGGTAACCAGCACAGGACTGATTAGCACAAGGGATCTCACCTCTTGATCATAGTATTCAGCTACAGGGGGAAAAGCTTGTCGGGACACAGGCGGGGCTCCACCACACATGCCCTTCTCTCTTATTTACATCTAAACCTCTGGAAGGAATGTGTGCATTGGAACATTGTCAGATCCTGCGGGAGGAAAAGATGTGAGCTGTGTATTTATCTCTCTGCCAGCTTGTGTTTTTAAGAACTTCTATCATAGGCTTTTATATGTGACCTCATTTTTTATTTTTTTTGGTTTGCTTGCGTGCTTGAGTGTTTGGCTGATCTGTGAGACTCCTAAGTGGTCTTTGCATAAAGCAGACAGTCTGAATTATTTGCCAGCGTGTGTATGTGCAAACGATATTACTGTGAAACGCAATCTGCAATTACCTTGTCTGAATTTAAGTAATGACTAATTCATTTTTCATCTGGAAATACTTGATATAATTACTGCCACACAGTTAATTTAGAGGAACATAAACCAGACTGACAGACAATTACCTCAACATAGCTACATATGTTTTGAAATATCTCTCTCTCTCTCGCTCTCTTACAGAATTTCAATTTACACATAAAAACAGGGGGGGAAAAAACACAGTTCACACAGATTAAACAAAACATAAATCCACCAAGTAGAGTGTCAAAGACAGCATTTACATTCACACTGCTCCAGGACAATTTAAAGGGTTTTGAACTGAGAATTATTCCGTGTCTGTTTTTATATGCTGGTTTTCAACAACCAGATAATCTTGTGTCAACTATTGCAGTGTAAAACTGTTAAAAAGACAGGTGAGATATTCTGGTAGTTTAGCAAGAAATGTTAATTGGCAAATTAACATTTAACATTTTTTTTCCAATTTAAAGTAATGCTCTGTCTGGCAAGACACCATTTCCAGTGAATTGAATTTGAAACATTAAAATTGACCCCATTGAGCTCACCATTAGAATCAATGATGCGTCAGAATCCTGGCACATTACATTTTATAAATATAACATACTTGTAAGTCAATCGAGGCATGATTTTCAGAGACTCAAAACAATATATTAAAAAAACTACAAACGTATTGTGCTGAGAAGCTTCATTTAGCAGGACGCTTTGCAGACTATTGGTGTTTTAGTGTGTAAGAGTCCCTCATGTATACTGTATAATAGAGGTCACCTGTGCTGCTGCAGCAGCAGCCTGGAAACATGTATCAGGTATGGAGTAGAATAGATTTATTATTTTTATGTGTGTTATTGCGGAGATCAGTATTGCTCAGTTAAAGTATGCTGGCATTCCCCAACACTGTGTAGTGAAAAATGCAAACGTTAAAAATAAAAGACCGTTGTGTCTCACATTAGCAAGAACAGTTGGAAAGGGGACTCCAGTCAGCCATTCATAGAAAACCACATTCATTTTCATATGTTCATTCACAATCACGATCCAGCTGGCCAGTAAACTATACAAATGCACATATATAAAAAGATGCAGCCACACACACACACACACACACACACACTGAAGCCTGTTCATTACTATGATAAGTGTCTGCTCTGCCCCTTAGTTGTTTTCATTTCATTTTCATTTCAAAGACAACCACGACCAGCTACAGATCTGAAGTGTGGTTAAATGTATCTCTGGGAGAGAGTGTGTGTGTGTGTGTGTTCTTGTATTTGTTAACGCTTTAGGACCTTTTCTGGCATAAACACTGACTTTGTCAGGACCAGTCGTCCTCACGGAGACCAAAATCTGGTCCGAATGAGGCAGAACCTCATTTCTGTGGAACTGGTCCAGTTTAGGGTTGAAGTGTAGATTGTGGTTAGGTTAAGTTCAGGGTTAGACATTAACTGGTTAAGGTTAAGGTTGGGGATAGTGCTTTGTCCAAATGAATGGAAGTCAATGCGAGTCCTTCAGAGGACACCTGTGCGAACCTGTTTGTGCGTCTGTGTTTCACTGGACTTTGCCGTTGCCCTTTTCAGTTAGCAGTTGTTTGTAGTGTGTGTGTATGTGTGTGTCTGTGTGTGTAGATGCTCTTTGATAGAAGATGATACACTGCATAAAGGTCTGGTTGGCCTTTGAGTAGCCAGCTTATCTGATACTACCTGACTCATGTCTCTCGACTACTCAGACTCAAACACATTCAGTACAGACACACGCACACAAACGTAGTCCTGGTGAATATTTCAGAAACGACTGAATCCACCTGACCTCTGAACATTGACCACCACCCCCTCTCAAAGCTGTTCATCAGCCATGCCCACGTAAATGAGGACCTAAACTAGTACATGAATACTTCACATAAACACATGTGTGGCAGCTGTTGGAGGATTTAAAATGAGATGGCTTTCACTTAAGCCACTTTCCAGTTTTAACCATCTCAAGGATGTCGCAATGGATTATTTGCAAGTGTGACAGGCAAGTTAAGCACATGGATAACTGTTCTCTTTCTTTCTAAAAAGAGGCAAAAAAGTGCACCCCTACTCTTTAAGTGCTGGTTGTAGTGGGCTAGACACTCTAAATTACACTCTGTAGATTGAAAATTACACACAAGTCATCTTGATTATCACTCATGGCCCTTTGCTGGATGTCTTTTTTCTTTTTCACACATCATCTGTCATTCTGACAAATGCAAAATTCACTGTAAAATCTCTTTGTAATTTTTTCCTTCCAAAGAGCCTCTGGAGCACGGTCACCGTTCTCTGTTTCCAACACATATGTGAGGGTCACCGTTTGAGCTACAGACCCCTGCATTGTTGTGCTTGTGTCTGTTTGCAAACAAGTGTGAGCAGCCATATGATAGATTCTCGCACCTCAGCGTGCACTTGGCCTGACCTGAGTGCTTGCAGAGGGCACAGATATTTCAAAATATGCTCCTTCTCTTGCCCACAGTCCCTTCCTCCCTTCACTGTCGCCCACCTACACTCACACAAACAAAAACACAGCAGAAGCATGGTGGCAGCCAGGCACTGCCACTTTATACTGATGCCCCTTTTCACACCCCTGTCCCTGCACCAGCCTCTAACACATCACTAGCACAGCTGACGTCTTACATGGCCTCTAACAACAATACAGTTTCATATTCATTTTTTACACAACATTGGTCAAAAACTGAGAACTTGAACCATGTTGAGTGAGGAAAACATGGAAGCGTCTGCTAAATGACATGTAATGTAATGTAAAAAAAGGGCTGGGCAATAATTAAATTAACAATGTCTTAAAAGTTTAATGTTTAAAGGTTTAATATATACAGTATATAGCAGTAGTTTGCTGTTTTCCAATCTGTCCATTACTTTCTTCAACTTCAAATTCAAGAGAAACAAAAGTCAATCATGATAATTATCAACACTGACTGATTTGACACAGAATGTATCTTCATCCCACGGCAGTCTCTATATAGCATGTAATTGGATTAGAACAGGACACATAAACCTTTAATCTTTAAATCCTTCAAGTCAAGTTTAGCGTTTTACAAATATACATACATACACACACACATATATATATATATATATATATATATATATACAGTATATATATATATACACACATATATATAAATGAAAATGAAGAACCTCTGATTTGGAAGAAGTCTCCCAGCTGACAGACATGATCTGATGTGCTCACCACCACCAGATCGACCCCGTGCATTGAAAGAATACAGCTCCAATTCTGCAGACTGCACCCACTTTCAAAGCCCTGCTGCTCGAATCTCACTGATAATCTGCCCTGCGATTAATTGCATTAATCTGAATATCAATGTGCACTGTCGCTGATCTAGAGAAAGACAGAGAGAGAATTGCAATTAAGGAGAAATCATAGAAACTCACCACTTACAGCGAGGAGCGGCGGAGGCGAGGTGTGAGACTGGTCAAGTCAAGTTGTCAAATAACAGTTTGCTGCTGTCGTCTCTGTGACAATGTCATCGTTTGGGTCTTATTGTTGCTGTGTTGCTGTGCGAACGCTGCTCCGTGTTTCTGCTGCTACTTCTGCTGCTGCTGCTGCTTCTGCTCTCACTGCATCAGAGGAACACTGTGCTGCTGCTACTGCTGCGTCTGCTGCTACTGTGGAGAGGAGAAGGAAGGGAGGGAGGAGAGGAGAGGGCTGTATTTGCAGCGGTGTGGCAAACAGCGACAATGCGTGGCGAGTGTCAGTAGTTGCACATACATGACATCCTGTGTTACTGTCAAACATGAACGTTACACACATAAACGCTAGAAGTGCTCATGCATCTGTCTTTTACCCTGTGGTCAGAAGAGGCTCCTCATTGTGTTCATTTATTTTTCTAATTTAATTTTTTTTTTATTTCAATTGTAAACACCAAGTAATGACAATAGAAAATGTGTTTGTGATGCATTTTAACTTCATATTATGGATCCGTTTTGATCCTGATTTTGAAGGTGTATTATAAGTGGTATTATTGTATTATCCCTCTTCATCACAATTGGATATAAGATGGTATTACCATTATTCCTAATACAAATCATTTTATGAAAGTTATTTTACACAAAAACACACAAACCTTAAGCACACGGCTGGCAGAAAAAATCTTTCAAGGGACTCAAATCCACTCCTTTCCTGTCAACGGCCAATCGTTAATTAGGTTAGCTTCACATTTATAAGTCGAGAAATGGTCAGGCAAACCGCACACAGTGACACAACTAGTGTACAAAACAAAACAAAGAAATATATTAAGTATAAATATAAATGCTTATAGTAACGTTTAATTGAAGATAAATATATTTCTTTACTTACCTCTGTATGGAGCCATTTTCACGCTAGCTAAGCTAACCACCCACTGCATCACTTAACATCATAATATATTAAATGTTTGAGCCAAAATGTGTTTATTTTATATAATTATTTTTTATAATTAACTGTGGAAATGAAGACTTTGGTCAGGGTCTGTGGTGGCTAGAAAAATGTGTGTTTTATAGCCTTTACAAATTTCTGTATGCGTTTTTCCATGTATGTATCTGTACATTTGAGTAATGTCAGTTAAGACACATCATGGCTGGAAACACACAGGTGTAAGTAATCAGCTGAATGATGAAGGCACTCCATGGATATTCTCAGTTTCAGGGTCAATTGCTGACTCACTGTCCAGACTTACATGAACTGAACAAACCATCATTAATGATATGAGTAACACCTGTCTAAAATGTCCACTGAGAACAAGGCCTGGTGATTTCCATTATTTACTTGAGTATGCAGCAGGGTCTGCATACACAGTAATACAATTAATGTAATAAATGTACAAGGACATATTGCTATATATTCTCTCTCCTGACAGTGTAAACTCACTACAGTTAGTGTTATCACTGTCAGAGTGTTGGGAGGGCGTGGTGCCTTGATCTTAATGTGAACCTATTAAGGCACAGCAAACAAACCCAGGTCCTTAACATTACAAGTGAAATATGTGCCACTCAGTCACCCATGGGGCAAACCACTCAAATAGGCATAAATCAGACGTCTTGGATCAATGCCCTGTTTCCCATGGGCAAAGCACCGTGGCACAACACAATCAATTCTACCCCAGGATTCATTGTTCCAATTACTAAGCCTGGTTCTCTGTTGCAACAGTATATGGAGGGTCGAGTGGAATCAGCTTCCATCAAACATTAATACCAGCACTGAATCCAAATCAGCTCATTGGCATTCTGTACAGAGAGGGAGATTGAAGCGGTGAAAGAAGCATCTGTTGATGTTGCTGGTCACATTACATTTTGCATTTAAGTACAGTCTGTGAGATACATTATGTATACAACCAGCCTTACACAGACATTCATGTTCATTTGTGACACTCTGTCCTAATTCAACCACTAAAATCTGCGTCTTTTTTTGCCTTAATAAACTCCACTATATCCACTCGTTGTTGTTCCCGTTGTTCATTAAATCAATCCCTAGGGTTCAAACAAACCACAGTAAATAATAATTCAGAATTCTGAGCAACCCTGAGGAGGTAGGAGAGAAAACTTTTAATTTTCTCAGCTCAACACCAAAATTGGTGAAATTCCATACTTTCTCTCAGGTCTTAATGTGCTGCAGTGTGATTAAATATTCTCAGTAACACATTCTCTTTGGTTGTGTTATGCGCTGGCATCCAAAGACTGATCTCTCATATTTAATATTGCTCTGATCTGTAACACATAACACACACAGGCAGACTGCTGGACAAAAAAAAACCAACCAAACAAACATCACTATTAATCAGTCACATGTATTTAAGCCGGATATTTTATTTTTACTGAAATGAATGTGATGATTTTTCATTTTCTATTTTAATCCTTCATTAATATGTTGAATTATTAATAGATTATCTGAGAGCAGAAGGAAGCGGTGGGAGCTTTCTAAATTCTAGGAGGAAATGTTGCAGTGTTTCCCACCATCACTGGCATTAAATGCTCTGCAATCAATTTAAGTGTATAGGTATGTCAAGAAAAATGTATGGATAATGTGAACACTGCATCTAACCTGGACATGAAAATGGATTTTGGAGGGTTTGTCTCACACACAGCACTGTCACACCTCTTGCTGATATCACAACCTCACTGTCAGCTGAAAAATATGCTCCAGTCAGCAGAGCTGTTGCCCCTATAGCAGCAGAATGGCTTATTGGTGTCTCCCTGCTGCTGTTTTCCTAATGAATACATGTTGAATGGCTCACTTTGTCATTATAATCTACACACTTTGGTCTCTTTTACTGCATGAGGACCAACTAGCTGGTGTGAACGCTAACACTAACCCTGCAATTTCACTAGAGGCAGAATAATAAACGTCATTGAGAAACATAGCATTTTGTTTCATGTGAGAGCTTTAGTACATTAATTCACATGTGTGTAAGACATCTTATCATTTGGGGCTTGTATTTGGCACCCTCATGTGGCTGTGATGTGCAGTTACAAGTTTTAGAAAACCCTTGACATAACTTTTTAACCAACTTTTAAACCATGTGTGTCAGTTAAGATAGCAATTGATGAACAAACAATTAATTACTCCAGCAAACCTTGATAGTCAAACATAGTCAGTTATGAAATACATTTGTAGATTAGAGTATGGATTTTGAACAAGTCAAGGTTTCCAACAAAATACAAAAAAGCTTTTAATTAATTGTTGTCATGATGGTTTATGTCATGACCTTTATCCTAAAACACTCATGAACATACACAACTTTTGCTGAATTAGGTTCAAAGTATCCAGGCCATTATAAAACCCAGAAATAGAATTTTGTAACAAAAGAAATACTTCACAAAATACAAAAACGTATATAGTGTATAGCTGTTCTCTCTCTGCTGTATTTAAAAAAATAATTAGGATAACAAAAACTATATTCAATAACACATCACGTCTGCATAAACTACATCTCTTTATTTGAGTTGTATCATATTATCAGCATGTTAGCTGGAGGTGGTTTTAAAGGAATCTGACCGAGTGTGAACCTTTTAGCCTTGAACTGACTCAGCTCCTCTGGAGTCAGATTGCTTTCGGGTGAAAACAGACTGTCCAATGCCTCACCAGCAGATCCAGCTGCTGCTGCTGCAGCTGGTGTTCCAAATCCCCCGCTCTTCTGTGCAAAAATGCTGCTACCTCCTGCTGCTGCTGCTGCTGCTGCTGCTGCAGGCGCACCAGACCCAAAACCACTCCCAAACCCTCCACCGGTATTCGCTGAAGAGGAGAAGCTGAACCCAGAGGCCGAGCCGAATCCTGAGGTGGCTGCTGGTTTGTTGGTGTCCGCAGCGAAGGAGAACGTTGAAGCTGACGACGCGGAGGTGGAACCAAATCCCGAAGGAGGTTGTGCAGGAGCTGCTGTGGCACTACCAAATCCTGCCGAAGATGATGGTGCACCAAATCCACCGCTTGTAGCAGCAAAGCTAAAACTGCTGGCCTGCACTGGTGCTGCAGAACCAAAGCCTATATCAGAGATATAAAAACAGAGTGGTCAATGTGAGTTTGATTATCTGATCAGTAAATTCAGACAGGACAATAATGGGCTAGTAAAGTGCATTTACAGCTTTGTACATCATGGCCATGATGTACAGCTTTGTACATCATGGCTTTGACCTTTTAATCTGCAAAAAAAATGTGGCTTCCTTTGAAGCATAAACCATATCTATATGTTTTACTTTGCAACTATAGAAATTAAGAGTATTTCCTAAAATGTAGATTTTTATTTATCTGTTCTAGTCAACTTAGTCCAAGTTACCTTTGCTTCCAAAGTCTGATGTCGTGGATCCAAAACCGGTTGCTGGCATTGTACCAAAGCCACTTGAAGACGCCTGAGGAACTGGGTTTTTTAACTCTGCAAGCTGTAAAGAAAGTAAACACACTTAATATCAAAACAGGTTCACATCATTTAAAGGACCAGTGTGTATGAATTAGTGTCATCTGAGACTGCATCTTGTAACAGACAACACCTTCTCTCACCGCTCCCTTTCCCTGGTGCATTAAGCAACTATGGTGGCCTTCACATAACACAAAGGATGAAAACGTGCTTTCTCCACCTTCTACACTCTCCTTATTGATGTATATGTGTTTCTCACCAATGCTGTGCGTGTGGCTGGATTCATAACCTTCAGTTCCTGGATTCTGCTTCTCCACTGGTTGAGCAACTGATTGACACCATTAATCTAAAAAGATGAGACTATATTATTTAAAGATCATGTGACAAAGATAATAACAATATTGACTTTCCAACTGAAGACAGACATTCATGAGCAAAAGAGTAAAAGTTCACTTACATAGCCCTGCACATCTCCTGAGGCTCTTGTGGAGTAAAACTCCAGCCTGAGCTCTTCTGGAGAGACATCAGTGAAACCTGAGGAAAACAAAAATCAAATATCTTGGTGATTGATGTAATCGATTAATCAGTAAGACTACTGCAAGTAACATCGCTACAAATAACAAAAGAAACCATGAATGTGCAAAAACATGATACAGACCAGATAAAGGTGCCAAGGAGTTCGAGTAACAAGAGAGGCACCACTGTCTCGAACTCTCCCAAGCCTCCATGTCCTTCTGAATGATGTCCCTGGGTGATTACAAAACAGACATTTCATAAAGTAACTTTTCACAATGGCAGATTATTCATTTTAAATGTCTAAAACAAAGAGCAACTCACACTTGTTTGTCATCCTCTTCATTGCCAGGTTTTCCTCCTTCTCTTCTTCCTCCTCCTCTATCGAATGTGGTGGGAGTATCAAGTGCTGAAAATCTGTTCTGAGAGGAATAGCCAAATTCGTAGCTTTTTACATTATCTCTTCCTCTTCCTCCTCCTCCTCCTCCTCCTCTGCCCCAGTCATTCCCTCCGCCTCCTCTGCCCCAGTCAGCCCCTCCTTGTCCTCCTTGGCCCCAGTCATCACCACCGTGAGATGAGAAGGATGAAGCCTTGATGTAGCTTCCTTTTTGGTGGTCAGGATTCACCCAAACTCTGTTAGCAAACCCTGAAACACATGAAAACCAGTTCCCACCAATGCTAAACAAAAAACACCAATTGCACTTCTGTACCTTCTTTGTATAGGACAATAAACAACATGCCTGACCATCCAAAATGAAGAGTTTTAGCTTGTGTTCTCTTTTATGTCCCAAGACATAAGCTGTTCAGTTTTCGTTGTCCTTGTTTCAAACTCTAAACTGCGAGTAATGGTAAACTGTAGTTTTGTTTTTTTTATTTCAAATCTCACACATCTGTGACCAATACAGCCAAATCTGATTATGGGCAAAAATAAACAAATTATACAGTATGTGTGAGTAAAATAACAGCAAACTGTGGTATGTCAAAGTGTATTATTTTTGGCTCTATTTTCACTGGTAGTGGTTCTTTTGGTATCTTTGTTTACAGACAATGCTTGCTGTTCTCATATTATCAATTCAATATTTTGCGGTTATTATGTTCATCTATCTTTTATTAAGTTAAGTACCACGTGTGTTAGCTAAAAACCTAGTTATTCATTGTATGGGGAAAGAGAAACGAGTTCTGGTCCTAAAAGACGACGCTCGGAGAAGGTAATTGTACATATATGAAACTAAATGTTACCTCCACCTCCTCTGGACTGCTGTTGATTTGTGGATCGGTTGTTATATCCTCCACCACCACCACCACCTCTGTTTCCTCCTCCTCCTCCTCCTCCTCTCGGGTGTTCATTCCAACACTTATCGCCGTATCGACAACGACCTTGAAGAAAAAAGTTACATATGGTCATTTTTCTCTCAGCGTCGTCCCTGTGGAAGCGAGAGTTTCTGAGTTTTTGTTTCCAATTCGCTCTCGTCGTGCTGTTGTTGTTATCGTTCGACGAGGCTCACACACTCGGGTCGCAGAAGAGTGACGTCATCAGTGAGCGACAACAGCGACCCCAAGCGGCAGTGAAGTATACTTACATTTTAAAAGTCTAACTCATTCATTCATTAATTTAGTCCACACGTTATTAGGTATCATGTTTATACAATATCTCATGTTCAATTCTATTTATACTGTAAATATTAAGCCCATACTGTATATATTCTGATAACTTAATGTATACAATGTACATTCTATTTGACCTTTTATAGTGTATATTTTTCTATAGTGTACTTTCACATGATGTGGAAATGCATGTGGATTATTTATTACCTTTATCTTTACTGTCTTTGTTGCTGTGACAATTGTAAATGTCCCCACCGTGGGACTAATAAAGGACTGTCTTGAGCAGTATTTTCAATTAAATATAGCATTTATATTACATTTACACTGTAGTATTATTGACAAGATAAATAGGTTTTTAAAATAGTTCTCTTTTTAATTAGTATAAACACAAATAATTCTGTTCAATTCAATAATAATAAAAAGCTTTATTTAAACTCATTGTTGAGCAGTCATCACAAACAGTCAAGAAAGAACAGTGTGCAAAATAGAGGAGCAAACATTCAATTGAGAAATTGATGTGTAAAAAAAGCAATAAAAATATATATGTATAACATGTGGACTGTAAACATGCAAATATTACACGATTAATAAAGCTTTTTGTTTTCAAACAATACATTATGATGATACCTTACAAATAATGACCGTTCCAAGGGCCGGTGGCATTTTAAACATTACACTACAGCTTACATACACGTGTCTTGTAACATGCATTAAAAAATAGAGTTCTTCATCTTCATATAAAGCAGCATTTGTAATATTCGGTGGCAGTATTAAAGGGAATGTTAAATATCTATCTCTGTTACGTAACAGTGAATTTCAAGAAAAAAATAAGGGCAGCGTTAAACTCGTGGCAAGTCGGTGAGTTGCACTTCATAGTACCATAAAATGTCAACAGATGTGTGCGTACTCCTGGCATGCATTACAATTTCATGTTTTATTTAAAAAATTTGAAATATCTGACATTCAAATACTTGACCAAGGTAAACAAAAGTGCTTTAGACTGCACTGAGAACAACTGATCATGATACAATTATAACAGGCAGGATAGATTTCTCTCAAAGGCCTTATCACGTATAAAACATGAATAAAGCATATATAGCATGTATATAATTAATTAAGCATTTAAATTCTTGCTTTAAGCTATAAAAATAAATGAATATATGTAGGGGACATGACAATATTCTCTGTATAAATATGAATACAAATATAAAGCAATATTAAAAACAGTTATAATATGTCTAACAGACTTTGGTTCAGCTTCGATTCAGTTAATAAAGAAAGAAATTGAAAGAATATAGTTAAAGAAACGATAGAAAAGGCTTCTAGTTCAGCCCATGGCACAGCAGGAACAGGCCTTTTGTGCTGAGGCTGAGAAGCAGAGGGAGAACTTCATCTCGTTTCTCTATCCACAGACTGTCCGTGTTTCTCTTCAGGGTCACGTCGATGGAGCCGAGCAACTGCTCTGCCAGCTGGAAACCTTGGACGTCCTGCAGCAGGACGGGAAGACACTGGACAGGGAGAGGCCCGCTGCTCTCCTTTAACTTGCACATCTGCAGAAACACATCGATGAGCATATAGATATGAGGCTCTTTGTCAGAAAGTCGTGCATTTAAAGGTGGTAGCTGGTCATGAATTTGAATTGAATTTGTAACATTTCTTAACAATAGATTTGTTTCCCTGTGACAAATAAGTGAGGTAATAATTGAACAATACAATAAACAAAGAAGTTAACAAACCAGTGTGTTGAAGGCCCCAAGAAAATCAACTGAACTCTTGCTGAGGAGGTTCAGTGTTTCATTGGGCAATTCTGGAAAAAAAAAAAAAAACAAGATTGAAGTGATTGGAACACTGATTTTACAGAGCACGGCTTTTTATACTATGAGCAAAATGTTTCCTCCCACCTTCCATAGCACTGACCAACAGGTGAATTGCGTTCAGGTGAGCAGCACTGGGGGAATGGTTGCACTCAGTAAGACTGAGTGAGTCCAAGCTGGGTTGGTTCAGGTGAGCTGACACTGACCTCGGACCTTTCACCAGCTCCTCTTTCATGGGTGTTTCAGCACTACACAATTCCTCCAGCTGACAATGTATAATCAGAGGAGGAAGTTCAAAACAACACAGAGTATTTGTCTTTGGGTTTGAGACACTATAGAACTAAGCACTTCAGGTTGCCACAGTTCAGTTTGGAACAGTATACCCTGATCTGGATTGAATTTCCATTGTGGGTTGTATAGATGCGTATATGTAATATCATACCAGTTTAGACCCCTTCACACCTGGCATTAGAACGCATTTTCCAGCAATCGGATCACCACATGCATTTAGACGTTGTATTAACATGGGTCTCCGGTGTCCACATCAAGATCACAGTCATCCTCTTGGTACCTCCCACTCTGTGTGCTGCCATATCAACAACAACTTCAGTGGCATGACTCTGTGGCTCATGGCTGTGCTCGGAGACAGCAACAAATGTCCACTCACGTAGTTGTGGCGTAGCGTATTGGAGACACTTCTGTTCGATCTGATCACAGTGTGTCTCTGACCACCTCCAGAAGTGGTTTCGCAGATCGGATAACAATCGGTCCTCGCTGTTATTTTACACTTGTACTTACAAGTAAGGCGCTACCCGACTGCAAGCCGATCAATGAAAACGTATATTAATGCCGGGTGTAAAGGGGACCTCTGACACAGTGTACCCTACCAATTGATTCAACAAAGAAGAACACGACATATTACAATATTAAATACAGGGCAACAGTGGACGCCATCCAGCAATTTGTGTTCTTTCGACAATTCTGATGATTCTCCATTGACCAACCAGTGGACTACAATCTATAGTTGCTCCACCCTACCGGACCACAGTGTTAGGAACTAGTGGGATGATATAAACTGTTTATTTTAGTACCCTTCACAACTTCTGACAATCGAAACAAATATTGCATAAAGTACCAAACTGTACGTCTTTAAGGAAATGACCCCAGTTTACTTACAACACAATTGTCCTGTAGGGATGAGCTCATTCAGGCCAAACACTGACGATAAGAAGTGGAGCACTAATGTCAGGATATTGCCTCTGTCACTCACCTCACACTGCAGATATGACAGAGCAGCTCTGTCCTGCATCATCTCTCTGAGCATCTGGAACAAGACTTGTTGAGTTGAGTGGGGGAGATCTGCCAGTAGAGACAGATCCATGTCCTGTGATCCTTTACGAGACAAAGAGACGCTGCATCAAATCTTGAACTGAAGCTACCACGGTGTGAGCTGGTATGAGTGTCTGCCATCCTCCTATGACACGATGGATGCATAAGAGGACATCCGGCCTGAAAACGACTTAAAATGGCATTTTAAAGTAGGGCACCAGACTTCTTCTGTCTCCAAATTTAGTCTCAACATTTAAAAATTAGCATTTTTCCAGTATATTAAATGTCCAGTTTGCAACATAGTGCACTACCCATTAGTATGTTTGTATAATTGTATACTCGCTTTTTCTTTTACTTAGGGTTAGCTTTTGTACTTTAGGCAATAATTCCACATTCATTTTCATTGGATAGTTATCAACACCGAGGCAGATAAAATCAATGGTAATACTGTAGAACAAACGATCTGTGTGAGGGAGAAAGGGAACGTCACTTCTCCACTATCGATTTACTTCCTCAGGAAACATAGAAAGTAAAGGGTTTCATTACTATTTGCATGTGTACAGTATATGAAAGGAGAAGAACCATTTAGCTGTTCAGCCGAGACTTCCTCTGAAGAACTCGCCCAATTATACTTAGCATCCACCACATCGGCGCTGGACTCGTGGACTGCCTCAAAGCCCCCAATTGTGCCAGGTTGTAGGCATAAATCTGGAAACACACAAAACACCTCAGATCAACACAGAGAGCCGTGGTAAAGTGGACGCACATTAGAAATGACACAATCAAAATACATAATTGGAGCACATATGTTAAGTAAAGATTTCTCCATGCACGGTTTATCTAGAGGGTGTCACACACACACACACACACTTACCAAAATGTCCGTCATTTTTGATCCTCAGTTCCAGGACACTGTACGCAATGACCGTGTCAGAAGGAATCTTCAAACAAACATTAACCTCCGTCTTGATCTTGTTTCTGTCCTTCACAAACAAATAGGGGAAACAATAAGAAATGACTTAAGTTTTAAGGACTGCACTCACAGACATTCCACCAAACAACATTTTATTATGATCTTTTTACGGTTCATTGAGTGACATTTTAGACAAGGATCTTGCTTTACAGAGGCTATATTTCTTCTGCAGCCCAAACTCACTTGCATTTCACACTTTGAAGCAGACGACACAGTTCTAGCACTACTCGGCACGGCTCGATTCTACACGTTTTCTTTTATGCTTTTCCATTAGTGATAGCATCTGGTACCTGGTGTTTTTTTTTAGTACCTGCTCTTGCGAGGTTCCAAGCAAGCGAAGAGTCATGAGCGCGGCATCAGACGCAGGAATCAAACCGAACAATGCCGAACTGTAGGTCCGTAAAAAAGAGGTAAAAAATCCTGAAAAAATGCTTTTGTCTCTAACATTTAGCAGAGAAATTTCTTTAATCTCAATATTTAACAGAGGAGTATGGTGTGTGTGTTTACGTTGCATATAAAACAACGTCACGGCAGTTTTTAGTGCAGCAGTGCTATGACGACCCTGCACACGTCGAGGAGGTACAGTACTATGGAGTAATGACCTGAGTTGAGCTGAGCCAAGTCGTGCTAGGACTGTATAGTGGAGAAGCTCCATTAATAGCCAAAAGGGCTTTGGGCTTTGGAAAGCTTTGGAAGAGTGGAAGAGTGGAAGAGTGTAAGACTGAAGAGAGTTGTGAAGAGTCATGAGTTTCTTGTATGTAAAGGCCAACGGATTTGCCTGACATTCTTGGTATAAAAAAGGGGGTTAGGGGTCATCAATATGTTACACGCTGCAATCTCATCATCACTGTCAGTAATTCAGGACCTCTTAAAACCACACTCACTTTGATAGCGCTCCCCAAAATGGCCAACAGACCAAAGACCCCCTGAAATGTGCACTGCTCCGCTTTCGTCTGAGTGACAGAGCAGGAGCTGGTGGTGAGGATCCGCTCCTTCACTAGTGTCAGCACCGCAGTTTTCTTTTCCAACTGCTGCATCAGCTTGTGCTGCATGTTCACCAGTCTGGGTAAAAAAAAAGTCAATACAGTACAGTACAATCCTAATCTGTTGTTCTGACACCTCGTCGGCACCTTCTTCAGGAGAAGCTGCAGTGTTTATTTATTTTTTAACAATCTGACCTGTTGCCGGAGTCACACAACTCCGAGAGCATGCTCACGTCCAGCTCTTCTTTCTTCAGCTTGCCGAAACACGACTGGAGCTCGGAGGTGCCCCGACCCTCGAGTTCTACATTGAAAGGGCCCCTGTGGGTGTTGAGACTCCCAGAGAGAGTGCCTCCAAATGTTCCCTCGTAGGTCAAGAAGTCTGTCTCACAAACTTCTGACGCCCGTCGGAGATGTTTGAGAAAAGATATTTAACAATTTTAAATACAAAAAGGACATATTGGATGAGACCAGCTGTCAATCACAGTGGTGCCCACACATATGTGCCGTATATCATCCTCTCACATAATTGACTAAATTGACATCATGTGCTACTGAAGAAAAACGTTTGAGACCAGTACCTCCTCTGGAAAACTTTACTGACACTTAAAAAGTGAGAAGCAGACTCATTTTCCAATGGACTTTCATTCAATCAGACATTTGGGATTACAGTCACATGTTTGTGCACCTACATACCAGGAGTGAGCTCCTTGTCGCCCAGCAACAAGTCGCTGAGGGTGAAGTCTGTCGGCTGGTACTTGGGCCTTTGCCAGAACCAAAATCGGTTGCGCTTCACGACGAGCGCCATGAGGATCAGTTTGCGCGAGTCATTTGGTCCAGACACATGGATGAGGCTTCCGTCTGGTTCGATGTGTTGGACAAAGTGGGCGGTGGCCTTGCAAAACATGGCTTCAGTCAGTGAGAACGGCAGACAGCTGGAAAGTACGACAGAGAAAGAAAGAGAGAGAGAGGGGGGAGACTTGTGAGGCTTCCGTTTGAGCTTATTTTTATCCACTGGAAAGTAGAGACATGCTTTTACTGGAACTATAAAACACTCTGGATGATTAGTGATTTATTTTAACCCCTATTTTACTGTGTGTGTGAGAGAAAGAGAGAGCGAGAGAGAGACAGAGAAAACACCATGTAACTCCAAACCTCAGTGTCCTGCAACCCACTGCAAGCCATGAGTCATGATGCTCTAAGGAAGTTCCCTTACATGTTACATGTGCCAGCAATTAATGTGATTACACACACACACACACTCTAACTCTGGTGGCTCAGTTTCATTTGCATAAATATTTCAAGTAATCAGGCATAAAAGAGGATTTGTGCCATGAGGGAAGAGAAGGTGAAAAGGGGGGGGAGAAACTCGATCCCTTCACGGTTGAGGGATGTTAGATTTAAAAAAGAAAAAAAGAAAAGGAATTCAACATTTTCAAAACAAAAGAGGCCAAAAAAGCACAAACAAACATAATAAAATCCAGGCACGTGGTGAACGAATGAACTCAACGACGCCATCTCTTCCTCAACCTGGACGACATCACACAAACTCCTCTCGACTTGACATGGTTTCAGTCAGCGTGTGGGAGTCATGTGGGTCTAAATAATTGAAGAGCTGTTGTAACGGCAGCAGGGACATCACTGCTCTTCACCTCAAACATGAACTCTAAAAGCTTGAATATGCCGTGGTGAGGTAAGTATACATCAAGTTACAAACAGATTACATTAACATTTCACTATTTATTGGGTATGTGTGAGGAAATGTTTAGTATTAGAATAGAATAGAATCTTATTGTGCAGTCAGACCAGGAAATGTAACTTTTGTCTCTGTGTATAACAAAATAAATGCATATACATGATTAACAGCGATAAATATCAAAAAATAATGACCTACATGACAGCCCACACCGTCATATTTATTTAGACATTTGAGGACATCATCATTTCCAGGTTTGACGAACACCGATCAACATTTTTTAAGATTGTCTGATATTTTATGAACCAAATGATTAATCGAGAAAAAATCGACAGATTAATCGATAAATCGAGAAAAAAATTGACAGATGAATCGATCAAGAAAATAATCGTTAGTTGCAGCTCTATTAAATACATCTAGTGTCTGTTCACCATAGACCTTTAACTGAACTTTTTCAGAACTTTGGATCAGTGGAAAATATTAGAGGGGGGAAAAGCAACCCCAACCCACACACACACACACACGTGTTGCCAAAGCGCGCATTTCCCGGCAGCCCACTTACCCCAAATAGTAGGGACGTTGCGCGCGTGCTTGTACAGTGACATCAGTTGGTCATCACTCTTATTATGACTTTAAAATCAAAATTAAGTGAAAATAATTACTAATAAAGTGAAGAAAAATAACGTTTTCATAAAACGGACCGTATTCTAGTATGTTCACAGTCACTGTCGAATAAAATAAATAAAAGAAAAGTTAGAAAAATGGATACTTTTTTTGCTCTGTTACAACATAAAAACAACATGTCGTTTACCTGAAAACACTGAGGAAACAGCTGTGTAGAGATGTGGCTGTGCGTCGTGCGCTCTCGGCTCCAGTGTGTCCAGTCTTCAGCCGTGGAACGTCACCCTGGTTTCTATGCGTAAAAAGTCACCGCCACTTCGCCAAGTCGTTTCCAACGCGGACGGAAGCGTTGCCGTGGGTCTGACTGTGAGTGTGACTGTGGTTGTAAGCAGAGCCACGAAGGACTGTTGAAGGTATTCAGTGATCGTAAGTGGTCATAGAGGCGGGATGGCCCGTTCGTCACGTGTCCCTCCTCCCACTCTCACTGCAGTTAATTATAATCACAAGAACTCTGGTGTATGTGCGTGCGCGCGCGCTTTCTCCAGGACATGAACAGACTTGTCTCTCTGATTTTCTTGTTTTCAATCAGTAAATTCAAACCATTTGATGTCACGGTGGTTTTCCTGCTCATTTGCATAACGTGTGGTTGGTAATAAATGGGCCAAACAAAAGTGTTTCGTGCCACCTGTTTCCACATCACACACATCAGCTAATGTAGGTGACAAAGAGGCCAAATGTTTCACTAACTAGAAAGCAAAATCAATCAAAAAGTAGTGAAATGTCCATTTTTTGTTTCCAATATCACGAATAAAATAAAAGTGGTGGGGGCGGGGCAGGGGTTTGGACACAATAAAGTTTATTTTAAAGGCCTAAAATGCACAGTCAAAGAAGTAAGAGGTGACAAATAAACATGGGATCCGCCACTCAGCAGAGTAAGTTAAGTTTCCCTTAACTTTCCTCCCTAACTTCAACGTTGTGACACCATGTTCATGTGCAGTTCAGTAATGTAGTTTTATCTTTAGATGCCTCAAAATATCACTTAAATCAGTGAGTCCATTCACCAACACTGGGGCACAGCCAGGAGTTAACATTGGAGTGGGTGGGTACATTGTGTTTTGTGTCATGCCTGTCATTGCCAGTGGTGATAAGGATGTTTTTTTAGGGCTGTCAGGGAGTTGTCACTCAGATATAGACATTGCTGTTCAAACACATCAGCTGCATCTGCATCTGCACAGCAGAGGCTGACTGTCAGAGATACTTTAAGAGCAGAAAGTCCAGTCACAGGTATATGAGTTGTTTGTTTGCATTAACATAAATAAATTATTGTAATTTTAACAACAAAACATAATGTAGAAAGAATACATTTGGGCTCAGGAATATACAGTCACTTTATTAGGTACATCTGTCCAATTGCTGTAAATGCAAATATCGAATCAGCCCTGGTCATTGTAAATTGGTTCTCAACTGACTGACCTGCTTAAATAAAAGGTAAAATAAATCACATACAGTAGACAGTATGCAGCAACTCAAGCATTAGGGCATGTAGACATGGTCAAGATGACCTGCTGAAGTTCAAAACAAGCATCAGAATGGGGAAGAAGTGTTTGAGTGACCTTTGAATGTGGCATGGCTGTTGCTGTCAGATGGACTGCTTTTGAGTTTTTCAGAAACTGCTGATCTGTTGTGATTTTACAGTGAATGGTCTGAAAAGGGAGATAATATCCCCTGAGTGGCAGTTATGTTGTTGGTGCCACAGGTCAGATGAGAATGACTGGACTGGTTTGAAAGGATATACATAGAATGAAGATCTTCTCCGAATACACAACACATCGAACCTTGACGCAGTGGGCTACAGCAGCAGATGACTAAACTGGGTCTCATGTGTACCTAATAGGGGCCCCTGACAAAGGGTCCGAACATAGCTGACCATGAAGTAGCTTGAAGTTCTCACAAAACAGTTGTCGCTGTGGTCTAATGTAATCAGTAATTCTTGAGGGTCCCTCTCTGCTCAGGGCAACAGGAAATGGACTGCTTTGCCTACCCTGTTTTACTGTAAGTACAGCACAAGTAACCAACGTCATAACTGTATTTAAGTATAGTGTGTAGCCAGGTGTGACACCACCAACCCTGCTTTTAGAGGACACCCTGGTCTACACGCTGAGCCACAGATGCCCCATAAATGTGACCTAGTTACCTCTTGCCAATGCACCAAATTACAAAATGTAGTTTCGTAATTCTTATTTTTGTTGTAGCAGTAGCAGGAGAGATGTTATCCTAGTTAATGGAGTTACTGTAGGAGCAGTTGGTGTCCCTTTACACAAAACTCCCTTTTGTGTAAAGGGAGAAGGGAGATGATTAGTCTCCCTTCTAATCATCTCACTTAAAACTGACCGATCCTCCCTTCTTTCAGCAAGACAAGGTGAGCACCTACACAACAAATCAATCAATTACACCAAATGTATGAATATTGTACTACTTTCAGTATGTTACACTGTAATTTTGGGCATAAACGGCACCGTTTGCTTCTTTCTTTTGGGTTTAGGATAATTTTAGAATGCATTACAAACCAGCAGACTAAATAAATCAGCAGCGTAAACCACCTAATCAGCATCAAACAGATATTGTCATGTTATTTCATGCTGTATTTATGTATTTAGGCCAAAAACAAAGTGAATGAGAGAATTAAAGTGTAGCGTGAGCATATCTAAATGGGAAAAAAAAATCCAGAATGTGACTGTCCATTGTACAGTTTATTGTCATCATTTGACATTAAGTATTATTGCTTTGTCCCCCTCAGTAAAAAATTGTATCCACAGTTCTGCCATCAGAAAATCCAATCTACTGAACTTCACACACACACTGTACACGGACATAATAGAAACCAGGAGTTTGTCTAAGTGTTATTGCATAACTGCTAAAGCAACTGACTGTGTGCAGCCCCACAATGAAAGGCACTTTGGTAAGCAACAGAACCAAAATGATATGAATATGTAGTCTAAATTAACATATGTGTTACTAACAGTTGTTGTCAGAGGCGGAGAAACATAAATAAGAACAACCGGACTTCTACAGGCTTTCTGTCCTGAAAGTGGAGGCAGGAAGTCCATATTGGTTTGGGTTACCATGACATGAGGTCAAACCTGTTCAGGACACTTGGAGGCTGGTCTCAGTTCAGTTCTACACTTCCCTCTCTGTAATAAGTTGTCATGGAGGTGTTTTGGTTAAATCCAGATGTCACCACAACACGGGGAAATCTATTTTACTGAAGCCAGGGTCTGTACGCTGCTCCCAGTATGTGTTGTTGCTCACCCACGTGTCATCCTTCGATTTCCTGTCGAGACAACAAGAATGACATCTGATTGAGACATTTTAAATCAGTCACTAATTCACACACACACACACATACACACACACACAATGTAGCACTGCAAGCTCCACCCCAATGGTTCCTGAACTATGAAACATACCACCCACATATTTATTGTCTTGATCTGACCATTTAAGACTGACAGAATATGACGAAAACACCGCCTGCGTAGACACAAATATGCAAAAAGAAGTAAAGGGTTGCGTACATGAAAAAGCGAGGCTTATGTGTCATGTTGTTATCCTGCAGCACTTTCCTCCTCTCCCGCTGGAGCTGCTCTATCCTCTGCTTCTGTTCCTCAGCTCCATCTGGGTTCCCCTCCTCCAGCAACCTGAATGAACACGACAGAGAGAGTGAGTCAGGCTTAGAAACGTAGTCCTATTATCACCACCATCCATCCAACCTTTCCCCTCCAACACAAAATAGACGTGGTGTATGGATTTAGGTGTTTTCTTGAAATTTGTTTTATTGGAAAAAAGGTAAATATTTATTAATGACCTGTAAAATGAGTAAAAAATAAGCGATAATAAGTATACTGATGAGTGATTCACCTAGTGTTTCTGGGTTTTACTATTTACAAAAGAATCTACAGAATATAGGACAGTCAGTATTATCTCAGGTTCAGACAGAAAAATAGATATAGATATAGAAAAAGATAGATGCAACAGTGGTTTCAACTAATCCCTCCAAATGATGTGTAATATTGTCAAAGCTGTGCAACAGTGCAAATGCAAATGCAAAAAAAAAGCCGGACTTAGCACACAGACATTTCATAGGGCCTGATTGGTTATTTTAGGTTGCATTAAATCACTTTAAAACTCCCGAGTCATTTGTACAGCTAATTAAAATGAGAATAAATATGTTGCAAAATAGCAAAATTATTCAAGAATTCAAATGCAGGTTGGGTATGATGTGTGCAGACAGACAGAAACCACCATTAGAGACAGATAAATAATGCCAACCTCTGGTCAGGCCTAAAGCGTGTGTCTGTAGGGGGCAGTAGAGGTCTCAGAGTGGAGTCCAGCTCATTAAGCTCCACTGCAAACAGTGTGAAGCCATAGTACTGCTCTTGATCCTCTGGCATGGAATCTAAACACATAAGAATGTCGAATGTGTAAGAATGTTAGTCAGTTAGTTTTTATTTCCTGATTGAGGGGTTTTCAAGTAAAAGCTGTTTGACTGTTTTTTTATTTATTATGGGACCAATCACTCACTTGCTCTCCAAATACATGTGGCAGCAGGTGGGTCTCCCTGAAACACAGACTCGTGCCATTTTCCAAACATGGTTTGTACGACTTTTCCCTTTGAATCTGTAATGACGGCCTCTATCTCGTTCACTGTAGAGCTCCATGACTTTGCCTGAAAAGATAGAAGAAGTTAAATGTAAGATCCAAATGTCCCATTCAAGACAATACTACAGGATTGAGGCCAGTGCCACTGCTGCTACAGTCACATTTTCTTCTATTTCTGTCCAGTAGATGGTGCTGCAGAGTGGGTAAACGTGTCTTCACTGCACGGCCTGACTTACCGGACAAGATTACAAGATTCACATTCAAAGTGAATGTAACAAAAAGGATAAAAAAAGAGCATGATTAGAATATTTGTGTTTACTAACCTTGACAAATGTGACTTTACACTGGCAGGTGTCACTGTTGATATTTTTGATGACCATCTCCCCATAGTGTTCTATCCAGCGTTGGCCACTCAGGATGTTATGGATACAGGACGTCACTTTGTTCCATTCATAATGGTCCCTGAAGCTGGAAAAACACACACACATATATATATTTATATATATACACATATGCTGAACTTAATACGTCAAGAATACCACATTTCATTCCACATACTAATACTGTAAATAGGGATGTGGATGTGTGTAAACATGTATGAACCTGCATACACACACACACTCACACACACAATGAGTAAAAGAGTAAAGCAGACACTTACGCAGGGAGTGTGACATGTGTGGTTCCCATGGGAACAATTTCCATGGATTTGCCCCAGAATTTATTTTTCCATCGCACATCTTAAAGAGAATGGGAGAGAAAATATCAGATGAGTGACTGTAACAAAAAGAAAAATGACCCTAACATCTTAATTTAGATCTTACGTCTTTTAGGGGAAACAAAAGTGTCTTTTTATAAGTCGACTGCTTCATTCATGTGTGCAGAGAAATGCAAGCAATGCTGCAGTGTCTCTGACTATTAATGGCTGTTTAGGTCTTTATGAACAACAACATATCGCAAGTCTCTAATGTAACAACTCAAATGACATTTATATAATCAGCGTGGCATTTTTAAATCATTTCTAAATAACAAGTTGCTTGTTATCACTCAATGGAATTTCTTTTTAGAGAAATCACCAAGGCAACATAGAAAATAAGGCAACATAATCTTGCACAACAGCAAATTCCACCTGAAATATGAACTTAAACATGAAACACAACACAGGTGTGGCAACACTAAGGAAAATTTCTAACTAAGCCAAGCAGAGCAGAGGGAAAAACGGGATGTTTATTCCCAACATGCTGTCTCCTGCTCACCTTGCCAAAAGCTGAAGTTCCTTGAATCGGCGTGACATGTTGACACAGGCGGGTGGTGACTCACCTGGGAAAATGGGAAAAGCAATACAAGATGAGATAAAGGCACTTCAGCCAAAACATTAGACACTGAAGCTCATATCAGTGAAACATTATTGGGGAATGGTTTAACCATTGATACACATATCTTTGCAGTGTGATTACTGTAAACAAACAAGACCATCACAAAGAAGACCTGCAGGTCAGGGCAGGATTCACTGACTGAAAAAAGACTTCTTTAGTTCTGAACATGGCTGAGAGGTGAACCATCATCAAGAATTCTATGGTGCTTTAAAAAGTTTAACGGGAAGAGGATTGTTCTGACATGAGACAGTGCAGATATTCAACCACTGTACTCATTACTGTGTCTTTAACTAGACAGAACACTCTGATCTCAATCACTTTACAAGTTCAGTTCAAAATGCATGCTTTTGTGTTAAAAGCTGTATGTATGCTTATGTATTCCCATGCATGTGTTGTTGACGGTGACCTTTACCTGTTCAGCTATAAATCTGAAGCCCTTATCAGCTCTGTCACACTCGTACGTCTCTCCCAGGACAGGGTTAAAGGGTTTGCTTCCTGCTCTAAAGTAGGTGGATGCATAGGCAGTTATCGCAAACGTAGCAACATAGACCTGTATGAAAAAGCAGAGGGAAGAAATAAGTGTATGTTCGGTGTTTGGTCAGGTCAGTATTGAAGCACTGTTTATGTGAACACAACCATGGTTGGTCATGTGAGAGGCATGTGTGTCGATACATAATTTACATGTGTAAATACAAACTTTTACTGAAGAGTGAACGAGGCTCAGTCTCGTCACAGCAGATTTACACATGCAGTATTAACATGCATGTTTTCCTCTCACCATGCGTTGGAAAGGGTCTTGGGTCTGGTTGGCAGTGTCCAGTAGCTCGCTGTACTCCAGCTCTTCACACAGCCTCTGCAGGGTGTTGAGAGGCTCGTTGAGATGCACTGGCATAGACACCTTTGACAGGTCCTTTCCAATATTGTTCCTCAGGATGTTCCACAGGCTCACGCTGCTGGCAGGACAGGGAGCAGGCAGCATGGAGCGCCGTCGTGTCAGAGTTATCACACTGCTGTCTAGAGGGAAGAAGAGGGGAGGAGGGAACAAAAAAGATATTTTTGTTGTTCAAAACTAACTTGATGGAGATGAGGATATATTGCAGATTCACAAGTAGCACCCTTTTCAACCAGGGAGAACAAGCTGAACAATCATGTACCAGAGTTGTGTCTCACACTGCCTCCCTCATTGCTGTAGGTATCCATGGAGATGGTGTCACTCACATCACTGATGTATGAGTCATCGTCTGACACCTGGAGACACACCCCAAAAAAAATCAATGGTGAAAGGTCAGCAAGCGTCCAAAACATAGCATCAAAAGACGAACACACACAAAGCGACGACTCTTTCATCACCAGAATAGAAAAATAACAAACTGTACTTCACGTGCAAGGTTTGCAGGAACTAGTTTAGTTAAACTGGTTGTTTTGGGTCTAATCCCAAGTTCCAGTTCCTGAGTTTAGTTTGTACTACCAATAAATGAATAAAAATGTGTATTATAAATCAATAAATAATGATGTTGTTAGAGTCATTTATGAATACCATTACCATTACAATGCAATTATTATACAAGGATAATTTTATAATTTTTTCTCATTCTCCTTCAATAGACTCTATTCTCAAACTCTGTCTAGAAAGTAGAACTGTGTCTGCATTTAGTAAACATGACAAAAAAGAAGTAGGACAAGGTACAAGATAGTATCTGACCTCATTCTCAGAGGAGGAAGAGGTCAGCAGATACTCCTGAGCATCATAGAACTCTGATACAGAGTCTGCTCTGCTCTCATTGGAAACCTGGTGGACCAAGGACTGGGAGCCACCTGAACATTCCTGTTAAAACGATAAGAAGCCATGTATGTGGTATAAAACAAATATGGTATAAATGTGTGGAATTAAAGGTTCTGAATCACAGAGTCACTCACTGAGGCATAAGCAGACTTTAAGCCCATGACCTGCACTGGCTGAGGAGGCTGCATGTCAATGGTGTGTTTCAGCCTCTCTCTTTCTGCAACCAGGGAACTATAGGCTGATTTCAGTGTGGTGTGGACTAGAGCAAAGCAAATGCCAGAGTCAAAAAACAGAGACAGCAACAACTCTGGGGTTGTCATGGAAACTAACATGTAGAAGCAAAACAAGCATTTTTTTTCTTCTTCTTCTATTAAAGAAAATAAATGTTCCGAGTGATCTTGTGCTGATATGGACAGGGACTCACGGTTGTTGGACAGCCTGCAGAAGTCCTCCTGTAGACGGGACACATCTATAGGAGAGTCTGGGGAATCAGGACAGGCCTCCTGTGTGTTGGGTTCCATGGTGGACAGGTTGGGGTTGGAGGCGTGAAGACGAGGAGACTTGGAGGAGATACAGCTTGGGACCTGAGGGACAAACACAGATAAAGAATGGTAAATCATTCCCCACCTATAACTTTTACTGGTGGATAATTGTGGACAAGCATAAACATAAAATAAGTTAAGTAACTGTACCTGAAGTGTGGTTTTGGTTTCTTTGCCACTGTTTTTGGATCGCCACCTCTTTGGTCTCTTCTCCTTTTTGGGGATGTCATAATTAGATGCCTGCAGCAGGGTAAACAACAAAATGACAATGCAGACCCTAAAACATTACATTAATTCCACGAGCAAGATATCACTCTACTGTGGCCAACATCAGCTACAGTATTCATATATCCAAAGCACTTTCAGAGCGAATTAAGACAAGGATCTCATCCAAACTTTATGCCACGCAAAGTTCATCTGTGTGCCTTTGTTTACTTGTAGTGCAGTGATGGCAGGAGCCGAGTATGTCCGGTGGAGGACCTCCATGCTCTTCAGCAGCATGTTGAGTTCAAGCAGATATGACTCAGCCTCCTCCAAGTCTGAGTGAAAAACAGATATGATTATCAGATTTTTAAGTTTTGGTGCACACAGACACAGTGATGAGAAACAGAACATTGAAGATTCAGTTTGACACTTCAAGAAACAACAGAGGGGAAGACGTAATTAGCAGACGAAAAAGAACAATGAGCAACTAACCTTTGCAGCACTTGTCCATGTCCTCTGAGCAATGTAGCCAAGAACTGACCTTAGCCTGGTGAAGCGATGCCTGTTTGGTAAGAGTAGACCGCTGTTTGAGAGAGAAAAAGGAGAGATATACAACTACATCTCACCAAAAATGTCTTTGCCAAATATTTCCTACAGAGCACTGCTGCATTGGACAAAAAAAACATACCTTTCTCAGAGAGTCATTGAGGGAGGGGGAGGACGAGGCATGGGGGTAGAAAGGATTCTTCTCATGGGGATATGTGGCGATCTCATTCTGCCGAAACACGCGGTGATGACGCAGCTTTGACACCCACTCATCAAACAGCTCTGGAGACTTCACCTAAGACATAGTCATGTTAGGAGCATCAACTTGGAAAAAAAGTGCTCATATAAAACAGACCATGGAAATCAATGGGGGAAAAAAGTTGTAGGTGTTGCAGCATTTGCATGTGTGTGCAAGAGCAATATGGAATTCTGAAGCTAAATTCAAATAAACTAGGCTCATATACGTTACCTTCAGGTGATAGATATTATCCTCCGTGTCCAGGTCAATGCACATGGCTTTTTTCTTTATTGACATGACCGACAGGCCAACATCTATGCAGCCGTGAAGCTTTCCCTTCTTCAGCTGTGCAAAATCACTTTGTTAGTATGTGCCATTACGTAGAAATGACAGATAATGCTCTTGAGGCGATACTTACATCATTTTCACGCTTTGCATATTTCAAGATGCCTTTCTCCAACAGAAAGTACCTCTATGTGAGAAGAAATTTATAATGAGTCATTGGGGCTTCCTCTTTTTTCCAGTTGCTGCCATGCTTGAATGTTTGGATTTATAGCACTCTTTGGTTAACCAATAGTTAGAAACACCAGTAATATGTAAACATTGTGCACCTTTACACCAATAAAAACTACTTCCCAATGACCTTGACATTCAAAGTCAATAACAGCAGCAATGAAACAAGCATTGATAAGAATTGTGGATAATGAACATTTATAGACTTTTATAGATCACAGCTTACAAGCACAGATTGCTCACTTTCGCAATGAAAAAAAAAGCACTTCACTGACATTAGTTGATGCTTCATTGTGGGTTAAAGTTTTTTTCCTCTGTCATGTTGTATAGCAGAAGTTTCCAGCTAAGTATGAGTACACTCAGAGAGAGGAGAGGGGGAGGAAAATGAGTCAGGGATACAGCATTAACAGAAAGGGAGCATAAAAGAATGGAAAGAAGGAAACACTGAGGGTAATAATAGTGAAGAGGAGGAAATGTAGAAATAGCTTGAGGTATTAAAATACAGCAGGTCAGATTTCTAGTTGGACACTTCGGGAGAATGAGTATAACTGGTTCAGTCTGGATACCAACAGGAAATAAAGTACACCATAAACCTTTTATCCAAAGCACAGAAGCTGACTGTGACAATAAGTCTTAAGTTCATGACGGGACAACAGAAGGGTAGAAGCTTTGTTATGCAACTACAAATTAGTGCCATGCTGCTGTTGCTGTCTGCTGGGTTTAAATGGGCAGGTCAGGTACCAACCTTATGCCATCCCTTCATGGGCCATTTCCTCCTCTTGAGTAGGAAACCATGCTGCCTGTCAGGCTCCGGAATGCTGACAGAAACCCCTCTGAGCCCCTCCACAATCTCCCAGCTGTCCTGAATAGGCAAACAGAAGCACACAATAACAAGTTATAACACACATTTAACCTGTGAAGACACATATCATCATCACCATGTGAGTGTATATCAGTTATTGTAAAAACATTTATTTGCTTAAACCACTTTTGCAGTATTAAAGGGTGTGGTTTGCCTTTCAAAGAACACTTAACTATGAAGTCACACACTTAAGGGGAAGGTGGTTGCCATCGGGGAAAGGAGGATCAATTGCTTTTAACCAGAGGCTCACCAAACAAAATCTATGCCAATTCTGAAGATATTGTAGGCTTCAGCAGACATATATCTTATCAAGGTGACTGTTATAACTGTTATGTTATGTTAATAATGGCCATGTTTTCAGTTCAGTGTGTGTCATGCAAAAAATACACTGGTTTCGTAACGGTTGCGTTGCATCTCCGATCCGGCGTCACACCGATACGGCTGTGTGTCAGGTCCGCTCGGTTGCGGAAGGTCATAGTGAATACGCAGCACATCTATTTCTGGCGGATGCCACAACAGCGCTGCATAAATTCAGCAGAATTCAGCACGAGCGGGAGAGGAGGTAGGAAAATAATAAATGTTGACACCACATCGTATTTCCCTTAACTACATCATAGAAAGAATCCTTACAAGCCTAGCATGCTCCTATTTCTTCGGTTAGTAGAAATACTGCTCCCTTTGTTGTGTTTTAAACATATACAGTGTATTTCCGTGCGAGAAGTACGACGAGAAAACTGTTCTGCAACCAGTGTATTTTGGGGGCCAGGCTGCCAGGCATGTCCACAGAAACTGTTGATAATATTATGTCTGTACCTCCTACAACCTCACTTCAAAAAAAACCTGATATAGCCCTTCAATAATTAAATATATTTCTGATATTTGATCTTTGCAAGAAACTCTCATTATTATTAGGGACACCACCACAGTGCTTTCAAATTCTGCAACTTTAATGTGAGGTAATGATAGAGAAAAAACAAACACTGAAATATTAAGAGTAGCTACAAGCACGTTTTTTCACTCACATGGGAAATGTACGCACACACACCCAGACACACAGACACATGTAGACTCATAACAAACCTGGTGGCTGTCATGTTTCGAGGAGCCACTGCTGTCACTGTGAGTGGGCGACGACATCTTTATGCAGCTCGACGGCTTTTTGCCAACCGTTGTCTCGTTTCCGTAGAAACCACAGTAACACAAATCACAGCAGAGCAGCTAGGAGCATCACTCTGACCTTTGAAGGCCACGCCACAACAGTCCGCACTGTGAAGAAAAGGTTAAACAGAAACTGATGTAAAAGCAGTACATTTAAAGATGAGCAGTAGGACCAGACAGATAAAAGCAGAAAGGAATCACTTACTCACAGTGTCTATGACATTATTATGTCAACAGCCTAACTGTGGATATGAAATCCCCTTAAACCCAAAGAAGCTTTGCTTAAATGAAGTTCGACACAAATATCCCAAACAACTTGGCCAGGAGCTCACAAAGACCTTGAGATAACTTTGAATTAAGAACACATACATATACATGAACTCAAAAAAAAGTTTCAGGCAGTGTTTATGAGCAATGTGGTACCGGGTTTTATGATCAACAGTTGACTAGTAAACAAACATGAGAGAATTGGGAGTACTACAGCAGAAGTTAATGCTCTAACATGCAGGCTATCAGGCGTTCAGATAAAAAAATGAATAAAAAGTTAAGACTCTATTGGTGGCTTCCATTTGCAAATGCCAGATGCCACAACATTAATGCAAAATGATTATTTAAAAATTATTTAAAACAGCACTTTATATGAAAAAATAAGATAAAACAGGAGTGCATAATTATAACGTTAGGTGATGAATGAAGCCTTTCAATAATTCAGGTAAGTGGGTGTTGGAGCTTTGTCTTATGTTTGCAGAGATATTGTACTGTTATATGAGTTGTGCAGGGAAAACCACATCCTCAGTGTAATGCTACACCAAAGACCTGCCCTACTTATTTGTATGCATGTGCATACACTATTTCATACCTCTACGTGCAATTTATGGCCATACACTGTAAATGCTGATCATGTTAAAGAGTAAAAACATGTGGCTGCATAGTCATTTGAGCAGAGCACATCCCGGTCAGGTGCAGTAACACAATGAGTGGATTGCCCCTGGTCCTAATGTGCTCACATTACAAAATTTTTAAACATGTTGGTGATCGGTAAAATCTGGTGCCAGCAGTTTAGACTTTGGCTAGTTTGAGTGCGTGTCTGTGTGTTCTTCATTTCCCTGAGGCCCTGCTTACAATCACAACCAAACCCAGGGCATGAGTCATCAACAGGAAAGAATGTGCTCCATGCTTTGATACCCCGACACGCCATAACACACAGCTAGCTACAGCCAACACTCTGCTCGAAGCAGACACATGGGTAAAACATGGGTGGCTCACTTACTCCACAGCTCTGAAGCACAGACTGGACGAACAGACAGGGTTTTGAAACAGCTTTCAAAACAGGAGCTGGAACTAGTTCATGGTGCGGCTGTGTTTCTTGCTCTGACATGTCTTTATCTGAAGCTTCATGGATATAAACGTAATAAGGAATTTATTGCACATAACTCCAAGAGAGTTCCATCTGTGTGAATACATCCGTGTGTAGACTTCCAAAAAAAAAAAGCAGGCCATCCAGGGCCTCCATGGGAAAATGTCCAGCTCTGTCTTTGAAAAAACACTGAATGAGGGCAGCAGCATACAATAGCTTTATACATTTAGTTAGGTTTGCAACACCACACACTTCCTTACAGCACAGCCTCAAAAAATGATCTGAGTATTGATGCATACATTCTTGTCTGAAGCATCAGTGCCTCATGACACTTCCTCATAGCTCGTGAGCATAGATTCATACGCATTTATTGACAACACTTTCCTGTACTGTAACTTCTGTAGATAAAGCTGGGACATGGGAGTCTCAAAATGTCCCACGGAGTGCCCCACTTACCTCGACTGAGTGATCACTGTAGTATTGTTCACCAGTTCTGAGACTCCTGGAACTGTAAGACTAGAAGTGCTGGGGTTTCACCTTCAGTGTTACGTAATGGGAGTCAATCATTAATAGTACAGCACCAGGCCAGCATGTTTTCTCTCTCACTGCACCAAAGAGATGAAGAGAGGGCCTTTTTTTTCTCCGACTCGTTCCACTCATAGCAACCACCAGAGTGCCACACCTCATGGAAAAGCCCACTACACTTAAAGCTTTGTGGCAAAAATATCCTTGTTAGGGCTGCGTAACATTTTCATCACAATAAGTTCTGGCCACCATTTTGAACCACCATGTTTTTTATAATAGCCTAGAATGGACAAACTAAACATAATTTGAATTCTGATGCTAAATGAAGGCTACATAAGGTAAATGTCTATACCGTTGTGTTTGCACGAAGCATAAACATATAAGGCTGCAACTAATTACTCTTTTCATAATCAATTAATAAAGTACTTGTTTGGTCTGTATAATATTAGAAAACGTTGAAAAATGTTGATCTGTGTTTACCATACATGTAAATTATGATTCTAAAATGTCTTGTTTTGTCCACAAACCAACATGATTCAGTTTCAATAATTCTTTTTCATATGGAGCAAAGAAACAAGAAAATATGCATATTTAAGAAGCTGAATAATCTGAGAATTTGAAAAAAACACACTCAAATCAGTTATTGATTACTCTGTTGATTGTTTTCAAGAATACAATATTTTGGTCCAAAAAAGTGTTTTCTGTCCTTTTTTTTTTAAACCACAGTTAATTGGCTTCCTCAACATTTTGCTCATAAAAGTAATAGATATATTACATACTTATACATTCATAAAAATTCTTATTGTGATCACTTTCTTTGTCATATCGCCCAGCCCAACACTTTGCGTATAGACAAACTGAAGTGCAGAGGAGGGCTACTTCAAAAGGCAACACTTAATTAAAACTTGAACAATGCTTAGTCACCATATTATTATCATACGGAATTCCGCATGACTACAGGCAACACGCTTTGTTCATATTTACACAAAGTCATGTGCTGTTCATAAAAGCAAAGCTTGTTGTTCAGCAGTTTCCATGACAAACTCTCAGGGCAACAAGACTGGAGCCTGAGGAATTATTAGGCTGGAGTTTCCAGTCCTGGCATGACAAAACCACAAGTGTGGACTTAGCAGCCAGTCCATCTGCTTTCAGCCTGATACACACTCTCAACAGCAGGAGTGCCATCAAAGTGACAGTCCACATAGTTATATATCCTCCTCAGTACTGCCAGACTGTGACTGCAAAAAGGGTCTTCACAAATCTGCCCCCATCTGTGACTCTACCTTCAGTGAAGCGACAGACTACCGGAAAAGCTTCTTCACAGATTTATGGAGTTAAAGCTGGGCATGATCCACTGATTATCTGACTGAAATGAATCACGCATTTGGCAGAATTATCAAGCCACTTCATATATCAAAATGCAAATAATTTAAAATTTGCAACAAAAAAGCATAATGCCTGTGTTGTAGTAGCACTTATGTTTTTAGATTGGTTGGTGGCGGTAGCACTTAGCTTATCTGACATCTGACCCCATATCTGACTGAGTGTACTGGCTGATAGTGCTGCTGGCTTGTTTGAAGATATTAATAACAACATTTTTTTCTTTCACCTTGCCTGTATTTGCTGCATGCGGGCAGAGAAAATCAAATGTGGGTATCAGCAAGTGAACAAAGAGATAAAAAATCTGCCTCAGTGTGTCTTCGCATTTTGTTTCTCAAAAATCTTCATCAAAGATGTATTTCTGTCTCTTCCCTGCTGATACAAGGGGCACTTTATGCTACGGCTCAATCACGAGTCGCTATGGATACAAAAAAAACAAAGGCAAGAATACATACAGTTTATTTTCTTTTTTGAAAAAACTGTGGCTAAAAAAATGGGGCTATTTATAGAGGTGCTACTGTTACCAGCAGAAATGTGATTTCACTCGAGTCTCAGTGACGACCAGCCAGCTTGACTGGAAGTAGGGCATCCTATAACCTTATGAAACCATCAGAGAGATCACAGACATGCTGTACTCAGCGTGGCCACTTGAAATATTAGTTGAGGCAGGAGTGCTCTGTATTTACCGGCTTTTAAGTGGGTGTTGCTGCGTAAAGAAGAGAGTGACTTAAAGATAACTTAGTGACTCACGCTAGCTACGCAGGATGTTTATGCTCAGAAATGCTGCAGCAGGAATAAACATTGTGGCTGGACAGCGGTCAGCTGGTGGATGAGGGATTTGAACTGATGCTTGAGGCCAAATCCTCCTAAGATTTGGCTCACGATGGTGCACAGGGGGCAGATTTTGAACAAATCCCCCTAGATATATTAACCGGATCTCAATGTTTTGCTTAAAGATATAAGTAATAAGAGTTTGTTTGATATCTTGTTGTTATTATGACAAGGCAGATTAATGCAAGAACACAGGTTTGAACTCAGTACGGGCTGTTGGGTAGTCTGTTATTAGTAGTGCTTTACCTACTTCTACAATTAAACCTAGAAACTCATATGAAAACCACATCCAGAAGAATATACAGCATACTAGTTTAAATAACGGGAAGTCAAAAAGTGTCAGAAGGTGCTAGAACTGTAGAGTCTAGGGTAAGATCATAAATAAGTCCTATTTTGTCCAAATAACAGTCACCAGTAACCCAAAGTTACTAATTTTAAAATATATATAGCAGATATAATATCAGAGGAGAAATACACTGGAGAAGCAACGATCAACAACAAACAAAACAATCAAACAATTGTTCTTAAACAAGTTATTAATTTGCATATAAGAACAGTTGCAGATCAATCTCCTGTCCTGTCTCTGCACTAATTATGACACCATCGTAAGATTATACAAAACGTGTTTTGTAGAATAATTTAAATGTCTTACATACTCCAATCATACCACTACTAAAAAACTAAACACTTCATTGACCTTCATTACAACTTTATAAACTAGCTTCCAGTTTCATTTACACTGGCCTGGTTTGAGATGAGAGTGTCATGCGGCTGTGCGTGGCACGGTGACAGGGTTTCCATCACCACTCCAGCATAAACCGATCCTGTGCGGTCTAAAAAGGTGCTAACGCCATTAAAGTGAAAGAGAAAGACGTCAGATCAAACAGGAAAAACAAGATTACATCACACCTTTATATGATCTTGGTATGCAATTGGAACTCGCAATAATCACAATAATTGCAAGTAAATATATAACATATAAGTTCAAAAATAACATTAAAACTCAAAATACTGGCTCTAGTTTACCCTGTGATCCGTGTGTGGGGGATAAAATGGCAGAAAAAGGATGAATGGATGGATAAAATAGGAAAAAACGATATTATCTGCATGGTATCGGCAGATATTGGCTTTAAAATGTGATATCGGCAAACAAACGTATTATTTATAACTTGTTTATATATTTTGCTCAATTAAGTAAATGTATATCTGCATTTGTTGCGACATGAGCAGGCAAAATATTAGGTGAATTTCAACACAGAAAAGACTGTGAACAATGTCCTCCACAGTCAGGCGCAGGTTAAATTGTTATCTGCCCAAGCACTGCCGATTTATCATCATATCGGATATCGGCATGTAAACAATTACATATAAGAGACATAGTAAATAAATAAATAAATAAAAAGTATTACAAACTTCATTAAACATTCACTAAGCTGGGCTAACTCCCCAGTCCACGTAGCACAGGTAACAGCCTCGCTCAGTTCCTGTTTCTACGTATCAGCAGCGCAGACATATGTCCATTTAAAAACCGTGTGGTCTGATAAACTCTGCTCACACAGCCGCGACATGAGCCCACGCACCACCGTGACCCTGTCCACGGATACCCACACACACATGAGCAGAACTACACAGTACATGCCAGGCAGGAGAGAAGCCAATGAATAATTCTATCGAAGGCCACTTTCAGCGTGGCAACGGTCGGCGCGAGACACCACGGCGGGGGCACCGTCAACTCTGCCGCTGAATTCAAACGGAAGCGAGGCGGTCACAGCGACAGCACACAGACACAGAGTCACAGGAGACACACGAGTTCGTGAAAATTAATGCTTACGGTTCCGTGGATAGAGCTGCGGCGTCCTGTCATGACAGTAGAGACGTACAGTTCCTGGATATTTTTCCGCTCCTCGCTTCAATGAGCGAGTGTGTGTTTCGGGGGGCGTGGCCTGCTCAGTGGGCAGGAGTGACGAGTGCTCCCTGCAGCCAATCATCACAATCGTGGACATAGCAAAGTTAGGCGGGGATAGCAGGTAAGGCGGTACTTTATGGCTGACCCCCTTTTTAAACAGACCATAAAATGACATAAACAAAAATATCAAAGAGGACAGAAGACAAGGTGGTGTTATCATTAGGCTACTAGGTTTATATGATGGAATTACGGCCACACGACCACCCTTTTTCTAATTTGGCTATTTTTTATGAACATGATTGATTCATTCATTTGCTTTATTCCATATTCCATGTATATCTGCCACTTATTTTATCCATTTATTGTAAAATAATGCAAAAAAGGGCCAAAAAGTGATTATTATAAGGAGAGCAGCCAACTTAAGTATAGCACTTTATGTTTAAGCCCCAAATTGGCTGCTGTCAATAAATACATATAAATAACCAATAAATATAGTGTTGTTTTGTAAAAAAGTACAATATTAATAAATCAGTAGTGTGGAAATACAGTATGTGCTAATAATCTGTCCCATCTTGTTGCTTCACGCACAGTGTGATGACAGGTTGTTTGGTGCTTCTCAGAATTCCTGGTTGCAAAAGACAGTTTTTCCCACAAGTGCTGAAGTTTCTTTGTGACATGGTGAGTAAGTGTGTGTGTGTGTGCGTGTGTGTGTGCAGACTGAACGAGCATGTGTTTGTACATAATATCTGTCTCTCTGTCCTCTATGATGAAGTTATGCACCTCGTGCATTCCTAGGAGAGAGCTGTATTCAGTCTTTCCTCCTCTATTGTCCTTGTAGCGTTCCCAACCACCTTCGGATTTGTTTACCCAACAAAACAAATTTCCTCCTTTGCATGGGCATGAGGCTGTCACTTCCTGCCTGGGCTTATTTCTATGGCAACAGAGGGACAAGAAAACATAAAAAGAGAGAGAGAGGGGAGAAAAGAATGTCAGTGAAAAGGGAGAGTTAGAGCCGGGTGTGTCCAGAAGCCTAGACCCAACAAAACTAATGACAGCGTTTGGACTTTGAAGGAATGCATGACTTAGAGAAACTAAATGTTCATTGTTGACATGTTGTGTTTTTATTTTGGTAGCAGAGCAGACAGGAAGTGTAGATTGTTATCGGCATTTGTGTCATAGATCTTTTCTTGTCATACTCAGGCAGATATCCTTTCAAATGACTTGTTACCTACGCATGCATGTGCATCATTGTTTCTGAGGGAACACACCCTTGCATACCTGACAACATGAACACTCTGAAACACGCCTGTCTACCCCAGTCTTCTCACACACATTTTCAATGAGGTGGTTATACTGATAAATGAACCAGCTGATGATACCGTACCACAAGTATTTTCTATTAATAGCACCATTTAAGTCTTCTTTTATAAAAGGAATAATGGAAACAATGTGTCGTGAAAAAGACAATGCAATAAAAGACGATACATACAGTACACACTGTAAGAATCTGCACTCAACTCACAGAAGAGAATACACAACAGGATATGACAGTGTCATCTACAGGTTAGATATTGTTACTGCACAATGACGAGTTTTTGTTCAAATCAAAGGCAGTAATTTACTCCACCTATGAGACTTTAAAGTGGGATTATTCAAGTACGAATATACAGTATAGAGTTGGCCAGAACAAAAAAATCATCTTTTGAACACCATGTAGTGAAATCAGTAGGACTCAGTAATCAGTTAATCCGTTATTTTGGTTTCCAAGATGTTTCTTTAAGTCTCATAAATCATTTATTCTGTATCATTTCACATACATTATAGCTATACTGCCATCAGAGGACTGTATGATGTTTGTAAACATAGTAACTAAACAAAAGTGTTGACATTATTGGCAATAGTTTTTCAGGTATTTAATCTTCTCGCTTTAACCTCCTCATGAGGGTTGAGGTGGGTGCTGTGCCAATCTCAGCTGACATAGGGCGATAGGCGGGGTAAACCCTGGATAGTTTGCCACATATAAAGACACAAACAACCATCCACTCTAACACTCACGTACATGGAGCCATTGACATAGATTAAATTACCACAAACTATCTGCTACACTGTTCCTGTGGGTCAGGACGTTGTTTAGACCAACTGTGAAGATGTAAGCAACCAAACAATTAAGCTTGCAAGGCCCAAGCACTCAATTCCAACATCACCACACTCCTGTAACTGTCCTTGTCTGCAGAGGGCGACATTGCACAGAGGCAAAACTGGGCAGGGACTGCAGTTGACAGCTGCAGATCAGATGTCTCCGCTCTCCACTTTTACTGACTGACGACTTTGTTCTAATGACTCATAAAGCCCACATTTTTTCAGCCTTGTTGGTGTTAGACTGAATGGACGATGCTCAGCCACAGATCATGTGCACATGTGCATCGTGTTTGTGAGTGAGCTCACGTAGCCCTGCGCGGCCGAGCGCAGATTTCAGGGTGTTTCTGTTCCTGCAGTCTAAAGTGCTATCTTCTGTTCAACCCAGTGACCTCGAGATCTAAAGACGTCACATTCCCTATGTGTCATTATGTGATTGGGGCTGATTATGTGCATGCAGACAGTTAATATCAGAGTGCATGGATCAAAGAGTTGCCCTCTCAGTATACACACACACATACACACAAGCTTTTACATTACTGTCCTTATTCCTCTATCTCCCCCTTCAGTCTCTCCACCCTTTCAACAGGGCAATAGCACTCTGATTTTTTCCAGATGTCAAGTACCTCCCTTCCTTTCCTCCTCTCCTTGCTCTGTTCCCTCCATTCTTTACTCTAACAGGGTCGAGTGAAACCCTAAATGTTCCCCTACCCCCCTCTCCTTTCTTTCTTCTTTACCCGCTCTCTCGCTCTCTCTTCTCCTCCAATTTGTCCTCCCCCCATCGACTTGTTCAACATATTGGTCTCAGAGACCAAGCGTGACCCCTCAGAGGTCAGGCAAGAGGGGGAACTGCAGCATTCCCATAGCAGAATGGAATGTTTTGCAAATGCATTTTCCACATTGCATGATGGACTTGTGTTGTTCTAATCAGCCATTTGATCCACGGTGTGCTTTCAGTGGGCTGTTCATCTTGGATTTTGATGTAATTCTTACTACTGAGAAGAGTCAAGAGAACAGCTTTGCAGTTACTGCAACTGGACTCTCCTCTCTTTCCCCTCCATCTTGCCCTGCTTTCCCTCTGCCTTAGATGGGAACCAGCTGGATGAGTGAAGCAGGGGAGCAACTGGAACGTGGACTGTTGCAGGCACGGGGGCCCAGGTGTTCTCTGCTACTCGCTATTGTCTTTTTCATGGTTTACACCTAACTGTATATGCGGCTGCATCTTTAGTGCAACAGTGGGCGTCGTCATCAGCCTCTGCTCACACACACACGTGTTGCACAGAGGGCACAGAGGCTCTTTCAGCGTCTCCTGCTGAGTGTATAAACACAGTCAGTCATCCACTCGCAAACACACAGACATGCACACACGGCTGTAGTCTTTGAGCGTGGACTAGATGGATGACTCTCAGCTCCAGCTAAAGCACTTAATGATCCCAGCAGCTGTTGTTCATGTAACCCCCCCCCCACACACACCCATACTCACACAATCCCACTTCCTCATTCCCTTTTGCTTTGCCCTCCTGCCTTTATCCCCGATACATACTGATTCGTTCAAAGACATAAAGGACCTAATGAATACCAGCAGAATCACATCACTAGTTCTTATTGTACTTGCACACATGGAAAACAGACAAAACGACTGACCGGTCAAATCTTTTTCTCTTCAAATGGACATCATTTTTAACCCTGCTCTGTGTTGGAACCATACACTGTTGATAAGAGCATTATCCGAACAAATCTGTGGTTAATCTCCATTCATTAGAGCCCATCCTTTGCACCGATGATAAGCCCCAGATTCACGCCAGTTTCATGTGGTGTAACATTACCAGGATGTGTCACCATACGGCTTGTCTGTGCGGGGCCTGCAGGGAATTGTGATCTGCAGAGATTCCCCCTGCGTTCTGTGGTTCAATGGCATGCACATGTTTCCACATGCACAACGTCCTGCTGGTTTTGTGACTTTGTGTGAGTGTCATTAATCCGTATAGCATCAAGCCTGTTGTGTTTGTAGCTGTGTGCTGTACATGATTCATGATCACTTGAAGAGTTTCATCATGAGTTTTTGTGGTCCTACGTGTGATTGTGCGCTAGTGCGTGCGCTTTATCTGTCAATGCATGATAAGTCGCAGCATTTTACCCTTGTCGTACACTTAAAAAACAAATTTTATACAGTATTTACTGTAAGAGCAGCTGTGGAAATGTACTGACATGAGTCATTTTTTGTGAAATTCACTTTAAGCAGTTTAGATTATTATCATTCTCGTGCTGCAAGCATGAGTAATCAGTCAGCTTATCCTACTTTAAATCCTGCAAGAAAAAGGCTGCACAGTTCATGTGTATCTTTAAAGGTCACACATTAAAATGTCATATCACATTATGTTTTTATTTGTCTGAAATGCACATGGAAAATGTGCTTTAATGGGGTTTTGCCTGTAAAAACACTTAGTTTTGTTTTTGAAAGGATCTGTTTTGATGATCTTGATCCACAATATTTTCCTTTTGTTGCTTAGTTGTAACAAAACCCCGAAGTCAGAGAGCCTTTAAAGCTGTTAGGCCTTCGAGCAGAAAGCCCCAAAGGCAAACGTCTCCCAACAGCATCCAATTTCTTTCTGTGTGAATGCATCTACTATAATCAGTCTTGTATAAAGTACTTAAAAGAGATACGTGAGTAAAAGTACCAGAAAATTACTTTGGTAGAAGTTGAAGTCACTTTTTTATAATATTACTTAAGTAAAAATCTTAAAGTATATGACATTTACTCTACTTAAAGGAATACTTCACCGATTTGCATTTAGTTTTGTTTTATTAGTTGGGAAATATCTCCCACTTGGTTAGCATAACTGTTAGCAAAGATGGTGGACACTGTTTACATTCTGGGAAAGAGGTCCCGCCCCCCTACGAGTGGATATAGAGTTGCAGTTTCAAGCTTCGGACCAAGTGCATAGTACAGTAACAAAGTATTCGTACTCTGTTACATTTCAACACTGACTATAATGCGCTAAAAATGTACCACATCGTATACATGTGAAAATCTCTTCTGTGATAAACTCAAGTGTAAAAATCTATTTATTTCCCATTTGACTATATTGAGAATGTATATGTATTAGTTATTATTGGATGTACTATGTAGGAAACAAAGAAAAGAAAAGAAATAACACACCAAGACGACCTATAAATGTTGCATCGTCTCACACACACTCAAACTCAGCTGTACTGATCTGGATACACACACACACACACACACACACACACACACACACACACACGCAAATGTCAATCTCCAGAAACAGACACACTTGGGTGCAAGCAGATATACAAGCCCTCTTCTCTCTCTCTCTCCACTGATGGCATCAGGTTTCCCACACACCCTCGCTCTCTGCTGAGAGACTGAAATGTCATATGGCCAGTTGATTAGACAGTGAGAGGCCCAGTGAGAGCACAGAGCAATTGTGAAAAGATGGAGCGGTGAAACCTGTCTACAGCTCTCTTTGTGTGTGGGCACAGTGGCAGGCAGCTCTTTGCAGGGTCCTCTGTGCTGCCATTGTGTCAGCAGCTTTGTTTAACTCTGGGTCAAATCACCGTTTCCTTTCACAAGAGTCTCCTTCTGCGTCAGTGTAAACCTGCACCTGGCTCCTCTGGTCTGACTCCATGTTTCATCCGATCACTGGACTTTGGGAACGACTCCTTCGGCCTCATCGTGCTCCAGAAAGTTACTACATTTACCTCTAACCTCTTAGTTCTTTGAAAACAAGTCTGATGAAATGTTCTGTGTCATCCTTTCAGCTCTTATACAAACCAGGCGAGTGTCATTAAATTAACTGGATGTCTGAGGCCAAACTGTCACTGTGTTTGTTCCTCGGGGAGAGGCAAGTAGCGACCAGAGAGAGTGGGGTGGAAACAGTCTTGTATAAACTACCTTAAAGGGATATCTGAGTAAAAGTACAAGTATCTTACCAAGAAAATGACTTTAGTAGAAGTTGAAGTCACCTTTTTATATATCACTTAAGTAAAGGTCTTAATGTATATGACATTTACTGTACTTAAGTATCATGATATACTGATATACAATGTACTTAAGTTTTAAAAGTAAAAATATTAAAAAAGTGAGGAGTTGAGGGCGAGTTGTCTTTCAACTGGAAGGCTGTGGGTTCAATTCCTGGATTTGCTAATCCATTTGTGTCCTTGAGCGTGGCAGAATTGCAAAACTATCGTGTAAAGCAGCTCATCATTACCAACTCTTCTTCTTCTGATTTGTAACAAAGACAGTTAGAGGAAATGTAGTGGTGTTAAAGTAAAAGTTGCTAGAAATTGAAATAACACAAAGTAAACTACAGATATGTGCATTTTGTACTTAAGTGCACTATAGTACAAACTATTTGTACTTTGTTACTTTACAGTACAACACTGGGTGGAAGAGGATAGTGGTGTTGGGAAGTGGGGGTTACAGAGTTTCAGAAACGCTATAGAAACATGGCCAGACGGGAAATGACCTCCCAGAGAGAGGGGGCTTCCCCAAGGATTGCATTTCCCTTTGACTTTACTTTTTCTCATATGCAGACACTCACTCACACACACACACAGCTATAATGCCTGACAATGAGGCCGAGCAGCAGATATGCATGGGAATGAGACCAAATCATGGAGCGTTTTTGGTCTGAGCTTCAGCAGTCATGCACTAGCACAGATCTGGTAATCATCAGATCAAGTGTGTGTGTGTGTGGCACATTGTAACAATGAGCACTGACATCACATGTTGAATATTGAGTGTGTCACAATCAACACTTGGGAGTGTGTATTGGCAGAAATGAAATATATCACCTTTATTTATAGCTGCCATGTTTCTACAGGAGCCCGCATGGACAAACCAGCCAGAGCTAGAGCTTCACTTCTGAAGCAGTTTATGACACAAACGGAGAAGAACAACATCCTGGCAGCAGTTCCCTGACATGCTGCTTGCAAAAAGGGTGGGATGAGTGGAGTCGTCCTCAGTTTGTTGCAATCTGCAGTCTCACATTAGATGCCACTAATTCTCAGTGTCGTAATGCAACAAAGTACAAATACTTTACTTAAATGCAAAATTCACATATCTGTATTTTACTTTGTTATCTATATTTTTTAGCAACTTTTATTTTTACTGCTCTACATTTCCTCTAAGAAGAAGAGTTGGTAATGGTCTGTATTTATATAGAGCTTTTCTAGCCTTGAGCTGCGTTACACTATAGTTTTGTCAATGACACATTTCAACCTGGGGTTAAGTGTTTTGCTCAAGGACACATATAGACTAGCAGAGCCAGGAATTGAACCCAAAGCCTAGCAGTTGAAAGACAACTTGCCCTACTGAGCTACCATGGCTCAATCCTCTCCTCACTTTTACTTCTAAAACTTAAGTACATTTTATACCAGAAAATGACTTTTGATACTTATGTACAGTAAATGTTATATACTTTAAGACTTAAGTAATATTATAAAAAAAAGTGACTTCAACTTCTACCAAAGTCATTTTCTGGTAAGATACTTGCACTTTTACTCCTTAAATATTCCTTTGAGGTACTTTATACAAGACTGCTAATCACTGCTGTCACAGTATGAAGATTTAAAAGTTAGAATTAAAGTGACAACAGGAGCACTGACATACACATTTCCATACATGCTTCACCCTCACTATTTCATTTACGTTCATGTTAGGCATCTTTCTCTCAAATGTGGCACCTCTCTCTCTCCTCCCCAGTCTCAACACACATGATGAATTCCTCATTTGCTATTGTGAACCATCTGTGCTCCTTATGGCTCCATGCAACACAGGGCGGGTTACAGTAATGAAAGAATGGGTAATTACAGTTAAGCTGCATAATGATGGCATCCCCACTGCACAGTGCATGCTGGGATATTGATGTGTGCATTCATTTTAGATTCACTCATTTTTCATGGAATATCAAATCAAAACAAAACCAGTGTCAATATGAATTTAAGTGCTTGTGAAAGCTTGTTTTTACAAGTGACTGGTTGGCTCATGTGCGCACCCTCCTGTGAGGGAAACCAACACACTGGGGTTCTCTTGGGATTCCGTGGGAAGGCAATCTTCCTGTCTGCTTTGTCCATACCAGGGATCTGATCCAGATCTCAGACCCTGGTGGCTGCGGGGGCGCGCAGAAAACTCGGTCAAAGGGTTTCTAAATCTCTCTCTTCCTCCCTCTCTCACTGCAGACGAGTGTGATTGCTTGTTTTTGTTATCTCTTTTTTTCTACTGACCTTGTCAGGACCAGTACTCTTCATGGGAAACAAAAGCCTGGTCTTAATGAGGACCAGACTCATTTTTCTAAAGGAACCGGTTAAGGTTTGAGTTAAGATTAAGAATTAGATGTGGTTAGATTAAAGGTTGGGATTTAGACATTAACTGGCGATGGTTAATGTTGGGAAAGGGCTCTGTTTGGGCTGAACAACTGAATGGAAGCCAATGTAAACCCAAGTGTGTGATTTGATTGCCTGCGCGCTCGTGTAAAACTGCAAAATCTTGTGCGTCAAGACTTGGGCACATCTGCTCTCTCTTTGGGAGAGAGAGAGAGAGAGAGGGAGAGGGAGCGAGGGAGAGAGGGAGAGAGAGCATGCTCTGCGCCTGAACTCTTTTCTGCGGAGCTGTAATTCGCAGCAGATGACCACTTTGGGGGGATGTACTCTTTCCTGGGGACTCTGGGAGGTGAGCCTCCCTCCTGACGCAGCACCAGAGCACCGCGACTTTAATTTGCCTTCATCGTGCTGTCCAGTGATGGAGCCCTGACCTAATCACCACTTCTCTCTTCACTCTTCAGACCAACAAGTGGATTATGGTCTGCAGGAGCGTGAGAGAGGACAGGGGCGACTGCACCTGAACAACCCAGAGCGGCAACACTTTGGAACACAGCCGCGCTGTGGGGATGGATACTTCACTGGCAGGCGTTTGCTTTCTCCTGCTCTCGCTCGATGGATTCCTCTGTTCCCCCGCGCCGGCGAGCGTTTGTCCGGACCCATGCGACTGTCAGCAGCCGCAGCACCTCATGTGCGCCAACCGCGGGCTGCGCGCGGTGCCCAAACCCGCCGCGCGAGCGCCCGAGGAGGTGCTGATCTTCAGCCTCGCGGGGAACTTCATCACCAACCTCACCGCCCTCGACTTCACACGGTACAGTGACCTCGTGAGGTTAAATTTACAGTACAATCAAATACAAACTGTTCACCCCAAGGTTTTTGAGAAACTCTCCAAACTAGAGGAGTTGTATTTGGGACACAATCTTTTATCAAGTGTCCCCGAAGGGACTCTACAGCCACTGAAGAAGTTGACTATCCTCTATGGAAATAATAATGACATTAGGAAAATCACTCCAGAGCTTTTCGTCAACTTGGAAAATCTTGTTAAATTGCGCCTTGATGGCAACTCAATAGAAGTTTTGCAGGACTCGGTTTTTACAAGTTTGACCAGTCTGCATTATCTCCATCTGGAATCCAACCAACTCCATCATATTCACAGAAATGCTTTCTCCAAACTCTCCAACCTGCGTTTTCTCAACCTGGCCCACAACAAGCAGTCAGCCATACGCAGTGTCCTCACTTTTTCCCAACTCAAAGCTCTGACAACATTACTTCTGTCTGAAAATGAAATTCAATACATTGGAAACCACGTCTTCCAGAACCTGAAGAAGCTGTCCAAACTGTCGCTGAGCAACAACAGGATCTCTCGTCTGGACAGCGGCGCTCTGAAGGGGCTGTCGAGTCTAAAAGAGCTTCTGATTGATGGCAACACGCTGCAGGAAATCCCCGCCGGTCTTCTTGACCCTCTGGAGAGCATCGAGGAGCTTGACTTCAGCCGCAACCAGATTTCCACTCTGGACTCGATGGCCTTTTCACGACTCAAATGTCTCAGAGTGTTGAAGCTTAAGAATAACTTCCTCACCAGTCTGTCTGGTGACATTTTTGCCCTCAATAACATGCTTTATGACCTGGATCTCCATGGCAACAACTGGACATGCGACTGTCGCCTGGAGGAGCTGAAGAGATGGATGACTGCAGCACATTCTCAAGGCAAATTGTTGACTGTTTTTGTGCAATGTCATCACCCTGCTACTCTCAGAGGGAAGTATCTGGACTATGTGAACAGCTCCCAGCTGCAGCCGCTCGGAAACTGGACCCACTTGTGCAGGAGCCAAACCGGGCCTGAGGAGAGTCGTGGAGGGGATGTCCTGGAAAAGGTGCAGGGAATGACAGACGCAGCAGAGCAGGAGGAAAGAGGTGGAGAGGGCCAGGTAGAAGAGGAAAAAGGTGTTGGTTTAAGAGAGGAAAACAAGGATGGGGTGATGGTGAAGAAAGAGGCAGAGACGTGGAAAAGAGAGGGACAGGAAGATGTGGGAATCCAGGGAGATCAGGGGGGTCCAGAGGTGACAGAACCATCTTCCTCACTGGAAAGAAAGAAAGCAAAGGAGTCACTCAGTCCAAGGACACGACCTGCTGCAGAGGCTGCTGGGAAGCGTGGCAAAGGGAGACGGAGGTCAAACGTCATTTCCAGAACGGACGCACCAGCCATTTCCACACCAGGTGACAGAAACACCACAGATGAAAGCACAGTGGTCACCACAACTTCTCAGGAGTCAGGAGAGAAGTTTGATCTTCTCAGGTCAGACCAGAAGGAGACTCTGCCTCTAATCACGGACCCGTGTGTGTTTAACCGCCATTTTATCACTAACGTCTCAGTGGATCTCGTGACGTCCAGTACTGTCACCGTCTACTGGACCACAAGGGATCATCACCCCTACACATCAGGACCTGGCCTGGGTCTGGTTGAAGTCCACTATCGGATTCTCTTTGACCGGTTTGGTGCTCCGGATCGTTTCCCCCGTTACGTTTATGCTCACGGCGCGGCTCGCTCTGTGATCCTCCGAGAACTCAGCTCAGGTTTGACCTACATCGTCTGCGTGGAAGGAGTCGTCGCGGGGTCCGTCTGCCAAGTGGCCCCGCGTGACCACTGTGCAGGACTGGTCACTCTGCCCGAGGCAGTCACTCGCGGAGGCACACTGACCTCTGACCTCCAGCTCGTCACAGTAGCAACACTGGCCGGGAACGCCGTGCTGCTGCTCGTCATCGGCGGAGTCTGGCTGGCGCGGCTCGTGAAGAAGAAGCTGCAGAGGAGGAAGTCGGCCGTGCATGTGCGCCACATGTACTCCACCAGGCGGCCATTCCGGCCCACCATGGCCACTGCGTCCGTGTCCACTGACTTCACCAGCTACCAGAGCAGTCGCCCAGCACGACTCGCACCACTGGAGGAGGGGGATCTCATCGAGTTCCCCTGTGACCGCTTTCTGGACAACAGCACTGCTCGCAGAGACAGTGACATGCAAAGATTCGCTGACTAAAAACTGAAAAAGTGTAAAACTAAACAGTGACCTGCTCTGTGCTTACGCTACATACTCTGTGGATTTGAACAAACCAATTCAACAATCTTACCTTGGCACTTGTGGTTGTTTTTTTATGCGAACCATAACTTGTCCATGGTGACCACAGAGCAGCTCAGGTCATCAGGGCCTCTTCAGACATCAGAGGAAGTCCAATCCCTCTTACTTCCTCTTCCTGCTTTTGCTTCTTTCATTTCCTTGCACCTGTGAGCGTCTCTGTACGTGTGATTGGTTTTGAGCGCAAGTGTGTGTGCATGAGTCATGGACCACTGATTTCAACTATGGTGCTAATACTGAGTTAACAGACATTATATTGTCTTGAAATTGTACAGTATGTAATGATGGCTGCTGGTTGGCAGGGGGAAAAAAATCACCTTTTTTTGTGTGTCCCATCTATCGTGTTTTATACTATTATATGGAACTTTGTATTATTTTTGCATTACATGAAGAAGTAAAATCCCCAACAATGTGATGGATCTGTCATTTGAGTGTTTGTGGATGAGTTACTGTGGCTTTCAAGTGATCCTTTCTTCATAGTTGTTGTTCATTTGCAGTTCAGCCAGGCTGGTGAACCATTCTTCCTGTCTTTTATTTAAAAAGATGGAATATTTTATGAGAAATCCTGCATATGGTATCAAATAGCTTGGGGGAGAAAACCTAAAAACATGTGTGAGGGATATAAATAATAGCTGTAGCATGTTAGTCAGTGTGTGTGTGTGTGTGTGTGTGCATCCCTGCTTTTGTATACGTGTCAAGATGAGATCTGGCAATAATTATGCAGTCCCTTTTGTTTGAGAAAGACAGGGTGGAGTGCCTCCCACTCTCAAATCACACTACACACAATCACACATGCATGCTTATACAAACGTGTGCACACAGAGAATGTTCACATAATCAGGGGCGGGTTGAAGCCAAACGTCTCATAATATCCTCGCTTATTTATGACTTGTACACAAAAAATACAGTTTTGAGACACTTTCATTTACTCGTGATCCATATATAAATGGCAAAATATCCACTTTCAGATGCTTCTACGTGTGTTAAAGGCTGACGCATAATAATATAGGCCAAACGCCAGTCAGGAAAGGATCTACTTTGTTGGCCACTACAGTTATCCTGGTCACCCACCAGCTCATAAAACCAGTCACTAGATGGCAGAGTAGACCACAATAGAATTACACTGATTATTTCACGCAGACAAAGCATCAGTTTCTGCTGGATTTCATATTACGCAACAAAAGATTCACAAGAAAATACCAGAATAAGTGCTTTTTTTATTTTAGCAGTACATTTACAGCGATTGTCGACATCTTTAACATACAAAAAGTCTGAAATAAGTGTAAATTAAATTAAACGGTCAGGGCTTGAGACATGACAAGTGCAGCTTGGAGTTATTTTGCATTTTAAGGGCATGTTGTTAAATTAAAAAAAAAAAAAAAGGCTTCCCAAGAAAACAAAGGTGTTATTTTAAATCTCCATTGTCTTTGTGTGTTAGTCACATGTAGAAAAATACAGTTTAGACAAACTGACTCTGGGTTTAGAGAGAAGGCATAAGATGTGCGCTTTTGAGCTGCTCATTGAAAGATATTAATTCATATAGATAATTCATATTACTTAATATATAGGCTTTTTTTTAATTAGTGCAAGACAACATAGTAAAAGAAAAAGAAAACTGAAACACTGCTTAGTTTGATAGTGTGCATAGTCAGTGGGTGGCAGGCTAAGGTGAGATTGCTGAAAACAACATTTTCTGAAAAGACACAGGACGCAACCGCCATGAACCATCACAGTTTTTCACAAAGCTTTAAGTCAAAGCACATTTTTGTACCAGTTACGGAAATGAAAGTGGGAGTACCTCCCATGTGTGGCTCTGGTATCTTCTCCAACCAGAAAAAAAAAAGACAAGAATAATACCTCAGTGTTCACGTGGATTCATAAATTCACCTCATCCAGTTCGATGTAAAATGTAAAGAGGCGTGGTTCGGTGTTTCGGTGAGATTATTTCAGTCTGGTTGGATTCAGCCGGCCAATCCCACCCCGCCCTCTATATGATGAGGGCTAATGTCCAGCGGGCTGGGGGTCATGGCTTGTGTCACCTGTGGCTGTCGAGGAGGTGGAGATGCTGTTGTGTTGGATGGCCTGCAGATGAGAGCCGGGGCCGACAGGAGTGGGACTTCCTCCTGCAGCTGGACACAGAGACAGCTGTCAAATCAAAGTCACTGATCCTGTGTGGACTGTCCGCTCTGTGCGCTCTGAGTTTGTATTTGCTTTTTCGCGTGAGCAACAAATGAATGAAAACAGTTGCAATTTAAGGAAAATATCTCTTTTATTTTACAAGGGAATACTGAACATTCACATAAAAAAAGACAAAAATAAAAATATATGAATATAACACATGCCAATATTGCAATAATCTTTGTTCGTCAGAGCTCGAATTTAAGGCTGCTTTCCGCTTAAGCTACAAAGTGCAAATTTCTTTTCAAAATATATTCTTTTTTTACGTCAGTCGCAGGCTCAGTTAACGTTGAGCATCGTCTCTACCTGACTGGAGTGCAAGATGGGCCCTGTCTGCATTTTCCATACTGACTGGTGAAGCTGCCAGTGCAAGAACAGAGTTTTTCAAACACTATCCTGGCAGGTTGTACTCAATTCTCTTGTAAGTCGCTTTGGATAAAAACGTCTGCTAAATGACATGTAATGTAATGACTCTAAATCAGCATGAGACTGAAAGGTGAGTGCATTTGAACAATGGTTTAGAGTTAGTGCATGGCTCCTTCCTGGTTCTCCTAGTTCTCAGCAGGAATTAAAGGGCATGGATTAATGCACTGATGGTGACAAAAGCTGAGTTTTGGCTCTTAAGTGCTGTTTGGTATCTGTTGTCTGTGTCTCTGTTTGTAGAAAGTTGGTTTGTTTGTTATATCAAGGCCACAAGTAACCATGGGGGGATTTCCTTTTGTGCACAAATACGGTATATTGTATGTGAATTATACCATCAGGTTTGCATGGAGATGATTGGTTTCAGACGTCAGGTGATATTTCTAGCGAGGGGCGACAGGGTGTGGAGTTTTACTCACTGGGGTACCCCTGTGCCTCTCTCTGGCGGGCGGTGACGGGACAGTCCTTGTGGGTGAGCAGAATCTGCTTCAGCTGACCCACCTCCGACCTCAGTGACGTCACCTCATTCTGGGAACACAGAGTACTATTAAGCAACATTCAAGTGTGTTTGCGTGTGTACACTGGTCTGTGCACGGAGCATGTCCCACCTGTAGCTGCAAGTTTGTGTGGGTCAGCTCCTCGGCTTTCTTCTCCAGCGACGACACCCACAGTTTTCTCTTCTGTCGACAGCGAGTGGCCGCGGCCCGATTGCGCTCCAAAAACTTCTGCCTGCGCTCGTCGGGGTCCTGCTCTGCTGTCCTCCTGCGACGGCCGCTGCATCCTCCTTCCCGTGGCCCACCACCACTGCAGCTACCACCTTGCATTGCATGCTGGGAATGGGAAGGCTGTGAGGGCTGCATCTGCTGTGCGACTGGTGATAACTGTAGACAAACAAAACGAAAACATTTTAACTCTCATTGTGCTTGAATGCAGAAATATGGGGTCAGGTGCTACGTTCAACGTCATATCTTTAGCTACACTTGTTTCACTAAACATTTATGTAAATATGTAATCAGCCCATCACATGGAAGCATTGGAGTTCATTTAAGCATAGATACATGGTCAAGATGACCTGCTGAAGTTCAAACTAAGACTCAGAATGGGTGAGAAAAGGTGATTATTTAACTGTAGTAGTTCACGTTTTAATACAAACAAATGTCTGCTACATTAAAACCATTGTCAAATTAGTTCACACAACCTGGCGACATTCCAGTGCTGCACACACAAAGTGATGCAAGACAGACAGTGGCAACAGTAATATTCCATCCATCTTCTACCACTTCATCCTCCACATGAGGGTCGCAGGACAACCCCAGCTGACATAGGTTCTAAGGCGGAGCACACCCTGGACAAGTCGCCAGTCCATCACAGGGCTACATGGAGACAAACAATCATGCACTCTCACACTCAAATTTGCATAATACCAAATCTGCATGTTTTTGGACTGTGGGAGGAAACTCGAGAACACGAAGAAAACCCACACAAACATGGGGAGAACATGCAAACTCCATATTTTAGTGAAACAAGATGGTTGCAAACACAAAGATGTCCACAAAAAACCCGGACGTTAAGCCGCTGTACATGCAGAAAACCCTCCCACAGTCAGGTCTAAATAGTATTGTTCGACAGCTAATTTCCAGATGAACGAGACACCATACAAATAACGTCCCATCTGTTCTAGTCACAAAGACCAAACAGAGGTTACAACAACACACGTTACACAGTCTCTGCTCTGCGATCTTTCTGTGGTGGAGTGTGCATGTTGTCCCTGTGTCTGCATGGTTTTCCTCCCACTATCAAAACATGTATGTTAGACACATTCAGTCAAGTTGTTCCATTGTTGGCGGGATGCTCAGTCACAGTGGTTCTGATCAACCCTCCATCTGACCTCGTGATTTCATTGTGCAATTGAATGACAATAAAGATCCTTTTCGTCCTAAAGCAGTGGCCAGTGAGTGTATGACAAAATGTAAAGCACTATACCTGTGCTGGAACAGAAAGTGGGCGTGCAGGAGGTGATGCCTGGTGCATGTGTGAAGGCGGTGATTGGTGAGCCTGAGCGTGCGGTACATTCCCTGACTGGTGAAGCTGGTGGCTGTGCGAGCTTCCCAGGTGCTGAGGAGGAGGAGGAGGAGGAGGAGGCGGCGCGTGGCATCGCTGTTGGTAGGGAAGGGGCGGCGCTGGAAGCTGTGGATGATGAGGATGATGATGATGGTGTTGTAGTGGAGGCGCCTGGTGGCACTGTGACATCATGTCCATCATGTGACCCATGGATGTACCAGGGTTGTTGCCGGCAACCATTCCGGGGTGGTGCTGTGGGAAATGATGGCCCAGCGTCTGTTTGGATCTCTGAGGGGAGATTATATGTTTACTTCTACGTTTATACAGAATGCATACACTGAACACCTGCAGCCACCAGGATAAACCACTATCCTTTTATTTAGGTCATACGAGACAGAGAGTTGTTCATAATGAAACTACTGACCGACATTTTCATGACTCACATTTTCATTTTACTCACAAACTCTTTTGAAGTTACTGTGGCCTCCTGGAATGCTAAAATTAAATGATTTCCACTTAATAGGAAATGTCCCACACACACACACTGCTTCCACTGTAGTTACCTAATATTTTTATTCTGATTCTGAAATCCCCCACAGCTTGGAGGGAGGATATGTTCTTATTTGGGGAAGGTGATATAGTTTAGGTGTGGATGAGCATTTGTTTTCTTGCTGATTGAGAGGAGAGGCAAATCATTTGGGGCTTATTAAATATATAACATCAAATAATATTTGTCACATAAGAAAATGGTTTTAAGAAGATTTGTTGATTGCCACAGAATATTTTAAAAACATTAGATAATCTTAATCAATCAATACATAATCAAATAACTCACTCATCATTAAATATGCAATGTTAATACTGACTGTTTCTGTCACTGTATGTACAGTGCTTCACACATTTATAAGACCACCACCCAAAGCCACAGCTGCGCTAAATTAATGGTAATTATATTAAAAGAATGTTTTTGTGTTTCTGTAATGGTTCACCAGGATTTAGAAGCTCTTAAAATATGATTATTATTGTTATCCATGGATTATCTTTTACAAAAAAAACCCAGAAAGGCATATTATTATTTCTTGATTAAAATGTCAAATTACAGTTATTTACTTGCATTCCTGAACAGAAAACATAGTTTTAGTGGTCGAATGTTTGATTCATTTCTGACTTCTGGTTCAAATATGGTACAAAAAGGGTGAATTCAGTTGGTTATTTGCCAAATAAATTGTACATTCCATTAAAAAACATCATTACATCTGAGAAACGCTGTAAACTAAGCATGATATATGAATAGCTTGTGATTCCACAGAAACACTTTCCCTTTCTCTGGTGTGGAGTGGGCTGTGTTTGACACCTGAAACCAGCCAAATTAGCAGCAGCAGATTAAAAGATCCCAATCTACACACTTCAAAACACGATCCTCAAGTGTAGATCCTCACTGAATAACTTTAATATCAGCTGACATCTTTTCCATCATCATCATCATCATCATCGTCCTCTTATCTACGACGCAGTCTGCGGAGGACAAGCGTAAGTTCCAATAAATGCAGTCATCTGCAGCCTGATACCTTCACACTTTATCATTCCCTCGTATCATCTGACTAAACAGACTGTAAGATCTAAATTAAACCTCATCTCACCTTTCTCCTACGCTCAGCAGAGGAGAGGGAGAGGTCATGTTTGGAGCATGACATCACCCCCCCCCCGTCCGCCCGTCCTTCTCCGGCAAAACTGCTATCTGCCCCCTGTTACGCAATATTTCTTTAAGAGAAGGAGCTGACTTTCTCTCTCTCCCACAGCCATTCAGTGATTAAACCATTCAGTGATTTAAAAAAGAAAAAAAGAAAAAAGAAAAAAAGGGCACATTTAGCGACTGCCAAGGATGAGGTCATTGAGCTGTCTGTGCCAGCTTTACCAGCAGCCAGCCAGCCTCACACACACACATGCTGAACAGGACGGGGCACAAGTATTTCTTCTCTGTTTACTACATAGAAACACCCTAACACTGTGGTTGTGATTACATCATGGATCGCCTTGGCCTGGATGACACATCACGCTGATATTTCTGTCTGGAGGGACGAGTGAATGAAGACATGAAAGTGTACGTGATGCGCTCATCCACTTGTAAAGTGTTTACTTTGTGACTTTGTGGCAGGCAGCGTGTGTTCGCGGTTACTGTCGTTACTGTATTTTTCTTTTTCTTTAACAGGACAAAAATGTGTGTGTGAGAGTATGTGTGTGTGGGTGTGAGATGAAGAGAGGTTAAGATTTGAACCTGCAACCTGAGAGGCTGTGAAACCCGAAACCAATTTTCATTTACCACTCTATATACACAAGCCCTGCACATGAAGTCATAACCTATGTGTGCACAAAGGTGTTACTTATTTTGTGAGGACCTAATCTGTTTACACAATCACACTATGGAGACAAAAAAGCTATAGTGCACATCATGTAAATCATTACACTCTAAGGTGGAGACATAGGGAATGGATGGAATATTTTTTTATAGACAAGGAATGTTAGTCACCATAATGTCCTCTGATGTCCAGGAGACAATTCTGTGTGAGTGTGTGTGTGGAATGAGGGACATAAGAGTGGGTGTATGGATGCAGGACAATTTCACAATGTTCTCACATCATTTATATTAAACAAGCCATACTACCTGCACCTAGAAAGAGGAAATGTAAGACATTTGGAGCATGTTGACATAGGAAAATAAAAACACAGAAAGCTAAAGATTTGACATTGTGACTTACTGTTTTGTGTGTATGTGTTTGTGTTAAAGTATAGAACTATGCTTTCTGTCTTTCCTGATAAGAAAGGACCAAGTTGAAGGCACAATGTGAGCGTGTTTAATGTTATACAAGAACTAGACCAAGTCTGTCAGTATTATACAGTACTTTTATATAGTAACATGTCATATATCATTCAGATTTTGTTCCAGCAGTTCATAAGTTCTATAGCAACCACTGATTTTCTTAACTTCTACTTCTACTTCCCAACTACAGTTTCTCAACACAAGTTTCAGAAGATCTTGTAAAAGCTGCGCACTATTTTTTTTCTCTCTCGGGTTGTACGCTGCTTTTTGTGCGAGTGACAGGTTTTTTTTTTTCCCCACTGTGCAGTCATTTCCCAAAGGATTTCATATAAAAAGGAAGAGGCAGTTAAGAACAAGGTGGACTGTGTACTAAGTTAAATTAGCACAACACCACATATCTGCACCTAAACTAAAGGGCTTACTGTTCCACACGATTCATTCTGACGCCGATCTTATCTAATCCACTTCTCTCTAAAACGTTCATCTGTCCTACAAATATATTCCAGTGTATCCACATAATGTAGAAACGCTTACATCTAGAGCTACAATTCAGCAGCTATTTCTCTGTGTGTTTGTTTTCTTCATAATGTTTGTACATTTGAGAGAATATGTTCATTTGCTTTCAGGCAGAGAGATCGATGAAAATACAGTTGCCAACTTCCTGAAGCGAAAATAAGGAACAGGAGGGGTTCCTTATACTGTTTTCATATTGTAAAAACAGTTTTTTTTTCATACTGAAAACTGAAACCATATACCGGATATACTGCCCTTTACATAGGCTACAACCCACAAACTACACATTTTCACTTTCACAGTTGAGTAAAAGATGCAGTTTAACTGTCTTACAATAGTATTTCTATGGATGTAACTTTCTATCAATCACATATGAGTTTAAGATCGATAGAGTCATAGAATTATATTTTTTTTCGCCATTTTACCATTTTCTGTGGGACAGTAATGAAAGATGACAGACAGATCACGCGATCTTCATTAGCTGACTAATCTGAAATGTTTCTGTGATGGTTTTGCAAATAAAGGAAAAAAAGTGTGCTGTGTTTCTCAATACGGAACACATCTTTTATCTTTCAAATATGGAACAAATCTATATTTCATGGAATGGTTTGCAAGCCGAGTAGCTCCAGCTAGTATGGATCTGTTCACCGGTTGTGTTTGACTGGAATCTGTGTTTATCTGTACAAAAACCAAACTGCTAATAACAATAACTAGCTATTTTAAGAAGGCTTATGTACCAGCCTTTGCCTGGCCTGGGTAATTAATAAAAACAGTGACATTTAGAAGTGCATGTATGTATGTTTTGTTGTGAGTGACAGAGCTACATTGTTTCCTGTTTACATACTTATCCATCTATGACGGCCACATATGTTGTGCCACATAAAAAATAACGTTCCTTTAATAGTGCCTCAACCAGCTACTATCAAAGCTCATCAACTACCCATGGTTCTCAAACAGTGCTACGTGTAACACCAATTCTGAGGAATGTTGACTGGAGAAAATACACAAATAACAAAAAAATATAATAGAATAAATAATAATAATTAGAGTCACCTCATCTCTTGCTCCATCTTAATCTAATTTCACTATGGGAGGATGATGAGGGAGCAAATGATCTTATTAGGAATAAATCTGCCTCCTTTGAAAAGTCCGTAGCTTATCGCTTTTGCTCGACCTATTGACACCACTGCATTTTAACATTGGTGGTAATGGAGTTACTTTGAGAGCTCAATATTTTCTCAGATGGTACTTGGTATAAACGTTTGAGAACCACTGTAATAAACTAACCAGGGGGAATGAAAGAGGGAGAAAATATCAGTGGCGGTCAGTTACCTGAGGTGAGGAACAGGAGGGGTTGTGTCCAGGACCTGGTAAACCCATTAGACAAGACATCTGCTTCTCTATCTGAATAAAAAAAAGAAGAAGGATATTAGGACAAAAATAACCTTTCAACCGTGACAAGAAAGAGAATCAGTACCAACAGAACCACAAGGATACAGTTCCTTCTCAAGGCCACATCCTCTGACACCTTTGATTAATTCATCCTCAAGAGCAAAGTGACTTTTTCTGTCAGCCATGAATTTTTCTTTTCTTCACTTTGGCTGCTAAACCTGCATCTATAAATCATCATGCATGCGTGAGACTCCGTGTGACTGCATGTGTTTGTGTGAGGGACCTGTAGTTGTCCTCTTAGTACTTACAGTCATGTGCTGAGCAGATGCTCCTTGCATGGCGGGATCTGGCAGGGTGCCGGGTAAGGAGGCTGGCAGCGGCTGTCTGTGTCTGTTCCGCATGTGGAGGAGGGAGGACAGAGGCCCAGGAACTGGACTGTGGTCAGACACACACACGGACAGACAGAGGGACCAGACGTTTCACAGGTTTAGAAACAGATGCAAATTAAAACATTTACAGACAGATCTTGACAGCAGATGAGAATGAGATAGACTAATATGTAATATAGTAATGAGGAATGGATGAGAGACAGTGAATTAGGCTTAGGGATTAGGTTCCAATATCTACTAGAGCCAATCTCTTATTTTACGGGTTCAGTGAGTCAAACCTCTTCTAAAAAACTGTAGAGATATTATATTTAACAGACATGTTGAAAATAAATCGGAGGCAGTCAAAAGGGTGATGCTCTATGGATATTGAATCATCACTGCAAATACAGCATTAACTTCCATATAGGCTGATTTACACTTAGTCATTTTGATTATGGTGCTTCACATTTCGTTTTAACAACAAAATTTGGTGAATTAGCAAGCTATTGGTTTTCATGTTGTGTTTTATTGTAAAAACATAATCATACCCAGGTAAATTTGAAACTTTTTGGTACATTATCACAGGCAAATATTCAAAAATGTGAACATAATTAAAGCGGAAACTACAAAGAAAAAAGTGCAATAATCTGGATGACCCACATCTGGTCAATCGGGCTAAAAATAGAGAGGAAACTCTTGAGCGCGAGTACAAAAAGGCATAAAACCGAGGTCTGAGGTGAAACTGTGACAATGGAAAATATGACAAGATGAAAAGATTGAAAAAAAAAGGAAAAAAAGAAGTGGCAGCTTGAGAGGGAGGAAAGAATCTAAAGGATCACAACCGGGAATGTTGAGACCCGGGGTGCCATGTGCTGATCTAACTGCTCTGGCTCTCAGCCAGTGAGACAGCGTGGGCCTCCGTGGCCACGCTGAGGTCATCGGCACTGATGTCATCACCGAATCTGGGGTATGCGGCCCGTTTTAACGTACAACAAAATACAGACAAACCAAAACAACATTTCCTAATGTAACCACAACAGCTCTACCGGGACAACAGCCAGATTCTCAGAGAGTAATTTGCCATGGCAACCGCCGATAAACACGAGGGGGGAAACTGTCAGACACTCGAGTCATAGTTCACTTAGTCAAGATTTTGCTGGTTTCACTGATTGACATTCTGTCTGGATTCAGATGGTACTGATTTAGTGAAGCCCTCTCTTTTATAGCTGTTCCTGGACAGATGTTTAGACCTTATTATGTCACTAACTTACTTCCGGTAACTTGACTCATTTAATCAACAGCAGAGGTGTGACAGAGGCTTGTGTTTTATGCAGTATTGGTGTTTGAGAAGAATAGTTCAAAATTCCTTCTTTATCAACAAATAACAGGAATAATCATTTAAATGTGAGGCTTTCTGGTGTTATTTAAATTTCTGACAATGGAATCATCTGCCTGCAGACCTTTGATACATGTAGTTCCCTCCTTTTCCTGACAGAATTGCATTTATTCACTTGTTCACCCAACGCACCAACACAAATACTACAAAATGCACACTGAGGCATTTAAATGTGACAATTCAAATTTAAAGTTTAATTGCTGAAATAAGTTGAACTTAAAATGGCAGTGAGAACAGACACACTGATATTTCATATTAAAACAATTAATAATTGAAGTCTTGGGCTTTGAGGAAACATAATATAAAATAATGTCAAATCCTGTCACAGAAATTGACAGTCTTTCTGCAAATGATCACAAATCTATAAAAAAGAATCTATAATAAATAATTGCAAATTTAGTCTATATGATATGAGTCTGTGGTTAAAAAAACAACATTCCTATTTTCCTATAACTATGTCCTTATAGTAGTTATTAAAGTTATTGCTTTAAATTTAAGACATTAAATTGTATACAAATGGTATTGCAATCATTTATGCCTGCATTAAGTTAACTGTTGATAAAAAGTGCTGGTTTGACCATTAACACTAAACCCACAGTGTTTATAATCCTGTATCAAAATGGCTGAGTGTCTACTCCCTCTAACAAACCTTAACTGTCAGGGAGAGTGGAAGCAGCTGCTGGGAGCTCGTCAGATGAAAGACAGGAACTCCTCTAATCTGTCTCTTGAACTAGGTGATAACCAGGGAGCCATGGAAACTGGCCAGACACTCAGAGACTCGGAGTCTCAAATATACATAATAGTGGTGGTTGTTTGGTGTCGTAGTAGCTGGTATCATTTAAGTAGGTGTTTCACCATCAGCAGTCCACCATCTCTTGTGCTATTACTTTGTTCTCTCAATAAAGTGATGCTTCTTGTTTTGTTTTTTTTTGGTCCTGCTCTTTCCCTCAGTTCATTAGGGCAGTGATAAATTATGGGGGATAAATGCCAGTCTGTGCCAGACAGAATGAGTTATAATACGTCGACACCGGGATGGGCCAGACGGGGTGAAGGAGAGGACGACAGGAGCGAGAGAAGGAAACATTTAAAGAAAATATGTGATGTATGAATGAGAAGACGATCAGAGATTTGTGTGTCTGGATGTCTGCAAAGGTATGCATGCAAACACCCATGTTTGTTACTCACCCTGAGTGTGTGAGCGTGGAAGGAGCCTGGGTGATGACTGATCCAGACTGGGAGGAGCAGGGCAGCGTTTGCTGGCCAGCCAGACTGCAGCTGGGGCCCAGCGTGGGGCCGTGACACTGGGGGCGCTGCAGGACATGGGTTTGGGGATGGTGCAGCGGTGGCTGGGGATGTGGGTGCTGGAGGTGAAGCTGGGGTTTGAGCTGGTGCTGGTTCATACAGGACGGCCCATTATGGGTAAGCGTCTGTGGGGAGAAGCCGGAGCGACACACAGCTGGAACCATTTTGGAACTCAGAGGGTAATGTCTACATTCAGCCTGTGTGTGTGTGTGCGTGTGTGTTTTGCTTATTTTTGAGCACACACACATGCAAGCTTACAATTTCTTAGGTGTGTGTGTTGCATTTACAGAGCCGAACGTGATGGCTTGGCATGAATTTCTTTGCAGGGGGTCCCTCACATTCAAGCGTTTAAACTTGACAGGCCTCAGAAGCAAACGAGTTGTAGTGGACAGGTCCACCTTGATTTTAGCTCTCCAGTCCATTTAGGTTAAAGCAGTATTTCTCAGTCCTGGTCCTGGGGACCAAGTGCCCTGTATGTTTTAGACGTTTCCCTTCTCCAACACACCTGATTCAAATGAATGGGTCGTTGACAGACTTTTGCAGAGCTTGTTGATGAGTTGACCATTTCAATCAGGTGTGTTGGAGCAGAGAAATATCTAAAACATGCAGGGCATTGAGGATTGAGAAACACTTGGTTAAACCATAGACCTCATATAAAAGGTGATCCTCTGATTTGCTGGATGAGGCCAACCAGAAAGTAAGAATATGTTGTTTTAGGGTAGTTTTTTTCCCTTTCATTTTTATCGTATCCTGATGTCCTGTCTGTGTGTGAGGTCTGCCTCAGTCTCTTCACGCTCTTCTTCCTGCTCATCTGACCCACATTAGTCTCCTCCCTGCTCCTATGTCCTCTCCTCAGCCAATCAGCTTCCTGTTGTTTCCCCTCTTTTTAATTACTCATTCTCCTCACATGGTGTAAAACCTCTTGTTCTCCACCTGTGCCTTATCCCTTGTTAGTCTCTTTGCTTGTATTTAAGTTCAGTCTTCAGTTTGTTCTGTGTTCAGTTTTTGACTTCTATTGCCCTACCTGTTCTCTCTCTCTAATTTTCGTTTAATAAATCTACAAAATCTACTGCATTTGGGACCAAACCTGCTCCCAAGCTTGATAGAAGCCTGACAAGTGAAAACAGACTAAAGCATTGCACATAGGTGTTGACACCAGTGGGACTGACAGCTGGTATAGTCCAATATATTTGTGGTTTCAAACCAAACCAAATCTTGAAGCTTTAAAATGGGAGCTCAAACTTTATTGGTATCTCAGAAGCAAACACCTAGCGGTGGTGAGGGAGATGTCCATCTTGATTCTTACTTTTCAGTCCGTTTAATATAAAACACAGTTCAAGACTGACAAAATATTTACCTGTTTGCTCTTCTCCTCTTCTTGGGCTTGTAGAAACTCCTCCTCTATCTCCTTGAACAGACCGACCTCTTCACAGTTCTGCAGAAATCGCGTCGGTGTCGGCGTCTGGTCTGGAAACAAACACACACACAGACAGAAAGGATAGATGGGGTTTAAGTAACAGTCAGAAGACATGCACATGTCACTGCTGTAATTTTCTCCTTTTAGTTTCATTTGCTTCCTAAACTGTCACTCGGGTTGCATTTTGAAACAGAAAAAACAAGTCTCCTCTCTGTCTCCCTGCCTGTGATAACATCAGTCTGTTTCTGTGAGCAGTCTCAACATGCAGGGGGTCAAAGATCAGTTGGGCTCTTTGTTTTGACATGAAATTTCCTGCAGGAGGTGTGACCGGCTGCAGGACCAGCAGAGGAAGACGCAGAGGACGAGTCTGCAAGGGTTAGATGTCATGCTAATGTTTATGTCCAGACAGACAGACAGACAGCTGTTTCTATGGTTACGGACAGTGTTCTGTTAGAAAATGCATCATAGTGGTGCAGAAGCGCAGGACAAATAGAAAAGTAGTAAAGATACATATCAACCACTTACCGTGCATCATTTATTATTATTGTAGATGCCTTTACAACCTTAAAACTGACATACATTGAATCTTAAAATCTCTCAAGTGACTTATTCTTCATGATTTGAATCACAACAAATCCTTACTTTATGTGTCTCCATCAGAAAATACACCAATTGCTTTTAGATGATAATGGGACAATTTATATTGAACTACTCTCCTTTTTCCTTTTGTTTTTCAAAAAAGGATTTTATTTACTTGACAAATCAAGCAAGAAAGGTGAGCAATCTACAGTATTTAAATGTACAGTAAAGAAAGAAAAACGTGAGTTTATTAATCATCAAAAATTGTTTCAGTAATTTTTTGAGCAAGCATGTCAAACATGTTTTTATTAATGACAGTAAAATGTAAAATACATTGATTTCAGACTACTTTGACTTTTGGTTAATAGATGTGAAATACCAGGGCAGTACTGATCAGTAATGTTGATAATAATTTAGTATAAAAATAATACATTCAGCTGTAGACTTTTAGCATACTTTATACAATCAGTACTGGGGCACTGATTGTCCATCTAAAATGGATGAATCTGACAGTAATTAGTCAAATGTTATTATAATCATGACACAAAAAAGATTTTCTCCTGCGTGATGTCAATAATGATTTATTTAAATTGGTTAGTTCTTGAGTGTGCCCCCCCCCTTTTTTTAGAATCAAAGTGGGTCTCCACTGATGCCGCTATCATAACGTATGGTCTAATCTGACTGAGTACTGTACATGTTGCAACATGGGCGGCTCTGTTTCACAGCACAGACTCTCTGAGGGAAGGAAGCTTGAATTGAGTTTATCTGATTTCATACTGTACAATATAACCCCATAATTTTTCCCAGCAGGCACTGATCCTGAAAATAGGTCACCACACTCACACACACATCCAGACAACAGCCCAAATGAGTGACACATTGCACGTCCGAGCAGAGGGAAAACAAAAGACGAGGATTATTTGTGGTTATGGGGACAAGCTGCTAATTAAGAGCCACATTGTCCCCAGTGGGTTGGGGACCCGGGCACAAACAAAAGTTTGACGTTGCATGTTTGTCTCACCTGTAAAAGCCGTGTCTGCTTTGATGGAGGAGAACTTGAGTGTCATCTCATGCTTGTGTCTGTGGATGAGCAGATGCTCCTCTAACTGGAAGCGCTGCAGCACACCGACAGAGAGAGAAGGACATGAAGAGATGCGTGCAGCTGTACAACATGACACATGGGAGTGGATGATCAGTTAAATCAGCTCTTTGCTGACTCATCTTTTTTTTTTTAATCCATTGTATTAATCCATCTTGTTTTTATTTCTACTCTACACATATGTATATACGCAATTTATGCACATATTCGAAAATGTATTTGACAAAAGGTAAAGGTTGTACAAAATGTATACATTAATAAAAATGTGCATTACTATGAGACTGGAAAGGCATTTGTTCCCTTTTGTTTTTATAGACAAATAGAAACATCTGAAAATAAGCATTTCAAATAATCTTCACAACATTGAAATGCATGTTTTCATTATTGTTGACAATAATCAAGCATTGGGTTTGCAAAAATTGAATTTGCAGCTGAGGTTTTAACAACATGCACCACTCAAAGAAAATCGTGTGATTTTGAACGGGTTGGTGATTTTAGTTTGGTTGGTAAAAATATCTGACTTATTTTCCATGCCAGGCAATAAAAATTTCATCCACCCAAAGGAAATCTGCAAAAATGAAGAGCTTTTTTTCTTTTTTACTGCAAAGCACATTCCTTATGTCCTCATAAATAATCAAATACAACACAAAATGAACCCCATTCTTCATTTATGAGAATCTGCACGTCTCCAGTTCCTAAATGTAACTATGCACGTACAGTATAGAGATCTTTGTCTTTTGCTCTTATCATTATGTCATATATGGTTCTAGTAGTATCAGAAATTTGGGTAAGGCTCAGAGAGAGAGAGAGAGAGAAGATTTTGGGGCCTTTACAGTAACACACTTACACACACTTATGGTACACATCTAACTTATATTGAATAGAACTTACCTGAGAGCAGCCCGGAGCGCTGCACACATAAGGCCTGTCCTGTTTGTCATTCATGTCATCCACAAACCTACAAAACAAAAGACCAATAACCAGTTAAAGTGCAGCAGCAGCAGCAGCAAGAGTGTCACACTGTCTCAGATGGTGGTGAGTGTAGGCCTGTAGTTCTCAACTCTAGTTTATTATTTATCCTCCTATTATTGCATCCTGTAGTGGATTCACTAAAGGATGTTACAGATGATGAATGTTTCATCCTTTGGGAGTAGTGGGAGTGTAACAGTAGCAGTAAACTCACTTTTATTACGACAAATACAATAGTATACACTAAGTCCATGTGCTTGCTTTCTTTATCTCTTAATTATTCAACATGTGAGCAACACAGAGCATCAAGGTACAGCATTAACCTTAACTTTCCATGGCCAAACTGTCTCACTTTACTAGCACAATGTTGCTGTTGGCTTCTTCTGTCTTGACATAAAACAAATCACTTCCTGTGTGCAGACATATATGCACGTTACCTGGCAAAGTGTATAAAATTGTTTAAGTCGACCATTAGGCTTCCATCATGACCATATAATGAGTTAATATTTGTCACGCATAACATAAAAATCCAGTCACAACAGGATAAACATATCAACACAAAAAGGTAGAAAAAGATACAAGCTCACTAACTCAGGTTTGACCCAAACAGCGCCTCAGCATAGGCAGTAAATCAGCGATGGGGGTAATTATGACTGATTTGTTTTTGCTGCTGACCCTTTATTTTCCACGGAAAGTAAAGGACCTCAGGCATTACTCTAACCTGGAGACAAAATCCACACTCTTGTAGAAATGACTCCCGAGGTCATTGGGTTAACACTCTGCAACTTTTCATCCTCTCTGCTCCAGCAAGGAGGACAAGGAGGAGGAGGAGGAAGTGTGTTTTTGTCTTTTTGGTTGAAGATGATGGTTTTGAGATATGTGCTGGAGACATAGTGACAGGTACAAAACGCATGCTTTGAAACTTTTTGGTTTGGGTGAGTGGAGAGTGGGTCCTGATGTTATGGGAAAGAGTGAGAGCTAAAGAAAAAAGTGTGGAAAGACAGGCCAAAATCACATGTTTCCATAAGAAATGGAAAGTGTATGTTTGTGTGTATTTGTAACCTACTTAGGACCTTCTCTGGCATAAACACTGACCTTGTCATCGAGATCAAACCATGGTCCCTAATGTGGCAGAACCAAATTTCTGAGAAACTGTTTTAAAGCTAAGATTGGCTTAAGGTTAGGGATATGAATTAAGTGGTTACAGTTAAAGTTAAGGATAAGGTTTTGCTCTGGCTGTCCAAATCAATGGAAGAATAGCTGCACAAACCTGTGTGTGTGTGTGTAAGAGAGAAGAGAGAGTAACAGAGAGAGAGAGAGAGGGAGAGGGAGAGAGGGAGGAGATGGAGGGAGACAGGGAAGGAGAAAGAAGGGAGGATGACACAATGAATGGGAGAGAGAGAAGGAATGAGGGTGGGAGGTGTCAGAGGGAGGGCAGCACTCAAGGCCTACTCCTGACAGGTTTGAACCTGCCTCAGCCCCCATTTTCCAACCCCAGGCAAGGTGACTTCATAAGTGCGTGAGTATGTGTGTGCGTGTGTGTGATCATGATTGTGTGTGTGTGTGTGTTACACAGCAGAATGTGTTCATACCACATTTATAGATAAAAGTGGTTGTTTAGGTAAGTCACAATATCAGTTCAACAAACACACAAACAAACAAGTAAAAATACATTTAAATGCTTTTGCGTATGTTTTTCTTTTAAATAAAACTACAATACAGAGTGTGTATAGTTTCCTGCAATAATACAATTGAATTGAAAAACTTCATTTGCCAATTGGGGGAAATTCAATGGCTCAGCAGCTAAGAAAACAGCAAAGAAAGAACAAAACACTATGTAAAAAACAAGTAATTAACAAATTAAGTACTTGTTAATATGCAACAATACCAATATTTCACAAATAAACAAAGACAGTTGGAGGAAGTTGACAGTATCCTCATAGTAAGTTGTCATTTTGGCAGCTTTTGAAGAAGAAGAGCAGACTCAGCACATTTCCAGCAAAACCCTCCTGTCACCTCAAAGCACAATGACGTCATCTACAATGCATAAATCCAACATCAGACCGGACAATATGCCAAATTAAGACGGATTAACTCACAATGAAAACTTTTCTCTGTGTGTTTCCCGCCTCTTTCTCCCTATATAAACTCATATAACCACCACAGCAACGACCTAAAGAATGACACACACTTAAAATCTTCCTGTGAATCACGTTTAATATCAAAAGCATTTAATTTAAATTGTAAATAAATAAATCAGACAACGTCACTTACTATGTGTCAAAAAGTCCTCGGGTCAACAAGTTGGTTCGGCTCACATTATTCTCCACATTACCCTCCACAACACGAGCCGGTGTCCCGCTGACAAACGAGCCGCGGAAGCCACAGCTGTGAGCGGACTCGCTGCTGTCACACCCCCCAAACACACAACACGACGTCCGCCTGAGGAGGACACTTCACCGGGACAGCGAGACAACCAAAAATATACCGGACAAAAACAAACAAACACACAACTTGTCCCGTTAACTTCCGTTAGAAAAATAAAAATGAGATATTAGGTGTGAAATGTGGTTTGGTGTCTGTTGCTTGAGTGTAAAGTTTTGTGAATGAAGTGTAGAAGATTTTTTAAAGGTTTACCTACCAGCAGAGCGGGACAAGCGGCGCTCCACAGAGGAACCACGTTGGACTGGAGCGAGATTACAATACGTTCTATTTACAGAAGCATTACATCATCCTCCCGGTGACGTCACGTGGGATTCCTGAACTTCTAAATCATTGCGGTCCCGTACGGAGAGAGGGATTGAGGGGGGCGGGGTTAGGACACCGGCCGGTAGGGGGACGGGACTGGACGGCAGACACGAACCGACAAGTGAAGCCAACTCTCTCTCTCACACACTCCCTCACACACGCACCATGCAGCGGCAACGTGACGGGACACGGGGCAGTCAGACCGGGTGGGCGGATGAGTCCCCCCCCTCCCCGACCGAACGGGACGTCCCGGCGTCTGTATCGAGTTTATGCGTCAAAATGATCAACAGCTGCCAGGTTTTTTTTTCCTCACAACTTTCCTGGTGGTTATGATGTCATTATATCTACTGTATTTGATCAAAATATACATTCTTGTTATAAAATGCAAGACTTTTGCTGACGACAAAAGGACATATGTAATCCAGTTCAATTAAAAAGAAACGTTATTTGTACCCAGGGGCAATCATATATAGAACACTCATAAACCACTTAAAATATTAAAGTGTAACATATATTTTCATAAATAATGCACTGTACTGCCTTTCCACTCATTTTTGCTCTCTGAACAACCATCATATCTATCTATCTATCTATCTATCTATCTATCTATCTATCTATCTATCTATCTATCTATCTATCTATCTATCTACCTATCTGTTTGTTTGTCTGTCTGTCCGTCCGTCAGTCCTTCCATCTATACATATGTCTATCTTCCATCCATTTATACATATATCCATCCATCTGTCCGTTCTATCTATCTATCTATCTATCTATCTATCTATCTATCTATCTATCTATCTATCTATTTATCTATCTAAGTTTTATTAAAGTTTTACTGTTCCCCAAAACAAATACATGCCCACTGTGAGGAGTTTGGTCATGTTATGCCATGAAGCCCCATTGGTCAGGCAAAACACCAGGAGGGTCTCTGGTCATTCACATCTCCACTGAGCTAATACTGTATCTCTGCCATGTTTGGTCAGGCTTTCCGGTGCTCCGGCCGAGGCTGGAGCCGAAACAGAGGGGATATGGTTTTGTTGTGCTGCTTCGAGGTAGGCTAAGCTACAACATGGGACTGAACCAAACTGACTCATCATCCACCAATCGCCTGAGGCATGCAAATCCTGGTCGCCGTGGCAACAAGGAGAAACAGGAAGTTGTGATGATGTCACTCTGTGTTTTGAGCTCTCCCCCTGCATGGTTGTGAATCACTGAGTTTTGTTTTCAGTGAGGATATGGGAGGTTTTACAGTATGTGTGTGTGTGTCTGCAAAGAGTGCACTCACACTAAAAAGTGTATGACGGCAGCCAGGAAGTCTCTGGCTGGTGCCCTGAAGCAGACAATGCCACTGAGATTACAACTACCACTATAACTCAGTGGCAATACCAGCCATTACCATCTGGCATCTTAACAGCCAGAGTGGGAGCTTTTACAGAGCTTGATGTCACCTTGTTTGTAAAAAAAAAATATGGTGTTTCAGGCTAAAGGTCAAACAAACTGACTGACCTCAAAGCTCATGTAGGATTACGCTCACTGCACCTACGTCACTTCTCTGGCTCAGCTGCACACATTGTGGTTTCTGACTATTTCTATCCGTGAATTGCATAGTAATGTGGGACTAATGTCGGACTAAAGTAAATGGAAACAGATACTTCAAACGGCATCCAAGTATACAAGTTAGAGTCATACTCTTACGTAACACTTGGAGTTAAATTTACATCCAACTCTGCTTTCACATACACATCCACTCTGGAGCAGACCTCCAGTGCCGTGTTCACATGTTTGTTATGACTTTGTTTGGTCCGCACCGTTTCGACATGTGTAAACTGGAGTTTATGTGCTGGTCATCACTGACTGGGCAGTTTGTTTTTTAGAAAAATAGAGGCTCATATTCAGGAGACCCATGCTAGTTTGAAACCTACCCCAAACTGCAACATTGTGCGCCACCCACAGACCTCAGATCAGATGATGTCATGCACCATAAACTCTCTCTGTATCCATCCCTTTCTCTCTTGTATTTCACAACACATGCAAGCACTTCTCATTTACGCAACAGTGTTGGAACTGCGTCACTCTCACCGGTCTGATACACTGCACGTGTGTGTGTGTGTGCGTGTAATGAGTGTGTTTCTGTGTGTGTGTAAGAGAGAACATCTGTGCTAGGTCAGTGAAGTCACTAAATGTCTTTACTGTAGCCTACATGTGTGAGAGACTGCCGATGCTGGTGACGACATGTTGTTTGTCTGAGTGAATGTGTGTGTGTTTAATGTTGCCTGTGTGTGCTGTAGTGTGATAGGCGGCAGTCAGAAGAAGAGTGACCGTGTTCCCAGGACTTAAGGTTGTTTGCTGAAGTCTGTGTCCACTGGTTTATGACGGAGCCATTTTTACGCTTGATTAACAGGTCCAACACAGGCCAGCCGTCCCTGGTCAGCCAACCCCAGTGATTTAAGGACATTCTCCTCTCTCTGGGATACACACACACACACACCACAAAGTTCCCTCCTCACTACTCAGCCATAATAGGGTAATCAGTAAACCTTATGGATGTAATATATTGTGCTGTCAATTCGTTATGCCATTTTCAAAATGAGTTTGTGCTTATAAATACATGTACAGTTAAACTATGACAAACTCCTCCTTTGGGCTATGACTCTGAATGATGGCAGATAATTATTTATCATGACACAAACATTAAATTACCCAGTATTACCCACAAAAATATAGGCCCTTTGTGGAAGTAGGTGCGCGACATGGGTTGACAATGTTGTGCTTTCTTTGATGTTTATCTAAGGGAAATGTGATGCTAAAGAAAATGTCCTAGTTATCTAATGTACTTAACTTATTAAACTCAAAATATATCAAATACAATTATTTTATTTTAAGGCCCAGTCTGTAAGTGTGTAGTGACATCTAATGGTGATTGCAACAAATGGAGGTCACCTCCTCTCACCCCTCTCTCTACTAAGTTTGTAAATGAACTACTGTGGCTTTCTCATACCAGATAGGATGTAAGCAGTCTTTCGCAACACTCTCCCACTCTCTCTGCCAATTCTTTACTGTTTGTGTTGTAAGCTTCCACTTCAAAATCTTTATTTTATCTGTTTGGGCTGCTGTAGAAACATGTCGGTGCAAGATGACACATCTCTGTGAGCAAGGCCCTTGTCTAAAGTATATATAAAAGGTTAATTATATTCAGCAGTGGTTCTCAAATTTTCGTACCACCTGAGAAAAAGTAATATCACTATTGCCAATGTTAAAATACAGTGGTGTAAATAGGACAAACAAAGTCAGCTACGGATGTTAATTTGCTCCCTCATCGTCATCCTCTTCCTCACATACGTCAGACACTGATATAGCGAATGTACCAGATATGGTAACTTTAATAATAATGATACATGATGTTGTTTTTTGATCCATTTTCCACGCACTCCAGTCAAAATTCCTGTGTGATGGTATATTCAGTAGAACAGTATTTCTGATTTTCCTCCAAGTACCACTAGAGAAAGCTTGGGTACCACTGGTGGTACACATACCACAGTTTGAGAACCACTGTTTTTAGGCTATGAAAAGCAAACCATTTCAAAGCAGAATACACTTATGCCAATAAACCATCCTAAATGTAACGCACTGTACCTTTACATTTCATTTCATTTAACAAAAGATGTGTTCACCAGATAACACAATAACTAAATTGCAGCACCTATGAACAGGTTAATGAACATATGAATGTACAAATGTATGTATGTATACACACATATACATAGCATAATTGACCACATCTATTTAAGAAATTAATATAAAGATAAATAAATAGTTAAATATATAACTACAATAGATCGTTATGAAAAATAATTGGGTAAATAACAACAGGAGTAAGCACAATGTAAACTGTATATCAACGATCCCTACAGGTAGACAGGTCATGACGTATGTGCCACCAACCAGCCCTCCTCATCCTCCTCCTTCCTCCTTCCTCCCTCCATCCATCCATCCATCCCCACCCCCACCGTCCCGCCTCCTCCCAGCTGCGTCCGCCGCTGTCCCGTCTGTCTGCCCGGTATCTGCCCCGCTGCTCGGCGCTGCTCTGCCCCTCTCCCACCCCGGACCCAAAGCCTCTGCCTCCGCGTTCACCACCCCGGCTCCTCGAACCCTCCCTTCCCTCCACCCAGTGCATGCACCAGCGCCGAAATCATGACGGGCATCGCCGCCGCTTCGTTTTTCTCCAATTCCTGCAGGTTCGGCGGCTGCGGTCTCCAGTTCGAGACTCTCGCCGAGCTCATCGTCCACATCGAGGACAATCACATCGGTGAGTCGGCCCACACGGGAGGACGGAGCTAGGAGGCTAGCTGGGGTTAGCAAGCTAGTTAGCTAAACGCAGATAGGCTCGGCTCGGCGTTCCGCTATTCCTGCTGCCCGCTGCCTGTCGAGGCTCATCGGCGCCGGAGTTATTCCTCGTTATGGGGCTTAAGTTATCGTGACAAACACTAATTATATATAAAACAAGTGTCAACCTTTTGCTTCTGTTGTGCCGTAACTGTTATTGTTACCTTTTGCAGCGGTAACTCGACTACGAGGGCCGCGTAGGTCTCATAGGTGTAACTAGCATTTGGAGCAGGCAGCGGTTTCTCAGCTAACACTGCGGGAGAGTGTGTTTACGTTCCCAGACCTGATGCAGCGCAGCTCCCGCTCCTTTCACACTGCTGCTGCGGCTGCCTGTCTCCGTGTGTGTATTCAGTCTGTGGCTTTTAACACCTTTTAGTTTAAGTCGTCACCTTTTTTTGCTGTCCATTTAAACCTGGTGTTACTGCATTCATCGTCTGACACTGTGTTAATTTAAACCAAATTGTGGCAGACATGTAGGGACTTAATAAAATTTAATTACACCAGCGTGATGCTGTTGATTAGTTTTCCGTCAGACAGTAAAACCCCAGTTACCTGTCATTTAATTGTAGTCAAATACAGTTACAGGCTGAAAAAAATCAGTACAACTTACTGCAAATAGAACTATGCAGTGTTTGATTAAGTTTGTGCATTAAATACATTTTTGCATGACTCACATTTGTTATCAACCAATTGAGATTAATTCCACTGTGTTAAGAACTGCAGGCAACAGTTTTAACAGCCATTAAAATAGATGAAAATAGTGTGTACATCTAAATTAAGTAATGATATGGCAGAGAAACACATCTGACCCAGGGTTTCAAGGTTATTGTGAGTAAAAGGTCGAAAACTTTGTTGGAGGCAATTCCTATATTTTTAAGTTCTCATTCTTGGATGAGAATATAGAGTTGTTCATATTTTTGATGGTATCTCATATGGTAAATCTGTACAATTTTGACTACTGAGCTGAAGCTTTTCCCAAATGTTATGTCACAAACCAAAATCTATCCTGTGCTGAAATCAGATTATATATTATGTTATTATTGTTATAGATCATATTTACAGAGTCAGGACTAATCGTCATTTGTGGCGTGTATCCATCCTGAGTAGTCAGTTTAAAGGGAGATGAAGCTGTGGGGTGATGCTTCATTGAGCCTGTTTCCATGGCAACTGGCAGTCTCTAAAGGGGTAGGGGGCAGTATATTGGCTGAGTTATTGCACACCTGCTGTCTCGCCAACAAAGAGAGCTCCAGAGCAGCCAGCTGTGATGACGAGGACATCGAGCGGTGTCACGTCACATGTGAGACAGGACTGATGTGTTTGTTTTTGGGTTTTGTGTAATTGTGTACGTGGGGGGGAAAGTGGAGTTGAGTCTGTGGGTCCATTCATATGTTTTACCCGGAGATCACCTGTGGCTGTGGACCGCAATGTTTCCCATGAATCAGTCGACTCATTTTCAAGGTTTCCTCTGTCTCAAGAACAAAATCACTAACAGATATCTGCCCCATCTGGCTCTTGGTATGACCTTTGACCACAACCTTCATTTGCACAGAGCAGTTCACCAGTTAAATTACTTGACTTAATGACGATCCCCTGTGCTCGCTTCATACTGTGGCAGGTCACCAGCTGTGTCAGGATCTCACACACACACACAGGTTTAAGCAGCTATTCTTCTGAGGATACAATATTGACTTCCATTCTTTTAGGCAGCCCAACCAAAAGTTATTCCAAACCCTCAACCAATACCAGTTAATACCTAACCTTAACCTAACCACAATTCATTTCTCAGCCCTAAACGTAGAAATCAGGTGCTGCCTCATAATGACCAGGTTTTGGTCTCCAAGAGGACTACTGGTCACTTCCAGAAAGGTCAGAAAGCGCTAACCAATACAATTACACAAACACACACTTATACATACACTACTAATCTGATCAATACTACACGTGGATCAGTTTCAACAGGGATGAGTGTGACAGATGGAGGGGATTGGAGTGAGGTGGAGGGATGGATGGAGGGGGATGGTGGAGGCATTAAGCTCAGTCTCTTCTTTGCTTTTGATGTGGTGCAAAGGTGTGTAATCGATAACCAGTCAAAAGTCAAGGTAATTTGATCCCCTTAGCTCCTCAACATGAGATGCCGGATAAGCTGCTTGAGGATTTGTAGATAACAGGTTGCTTTGATTTGTGGTCTGTCCTGCATTGTGCAAACTGGTTATGAAAAAAAGGATGGCACTATCCATAAATCAGATAATCTGGGGGGCGATAACAGGCACTGATAGCGGACATAAATAGTGGTTAGAAAGAAGTGAGGCAGTATGTCTGAGGGCCCCGAAACACTTGGTCATTACCATAGATTGTGCTGCCCTCTTGTGGTAGGACATCCTATGTGTCACTCATCCTAAAAAGGCAGATTTTTTTGGTCCCTCCTGTGGGATCTCAGTTTTCTCACCTTTTTGTGACTTATTTCGGACTCCCGCTTTTCTCTGATACGGCACACGACAGAAAATCCCATCGTGATTCTTCCCGTGAGAAAACTAGGACGATGTGTGGCTCCTGAGAGCTGACCTCATCGCACAAGAAAGGACAGAGCAGGCGTCCAAAGATGCCCGCACTGTTTAGATCACATCTGAATACAGGAGGAAATGTGTTCGGTGATCTGTGTGTGTTCACAGTGCTGTTGTTGAGGCATTATGCGGTGACTCGGTAAGGTCTGAGGAATGTAATGATGTCAGGTTTGCCTGCGTGTGCGCACGGCCGCACTTTGTTGTGTTCTCACCTGCACAAGCACATACCTGCCTCTTACATCAACAAAGCTGTGCAGGGGGGAGAGGGAGGGGGAGAGGGGGAGAGGGAGGAGGCAGATAGAGGTTTGCAGTGGTTAAGAAAGTTCAAAGTGAAGATTAAGAAAGGAAAAATATGGGTTTGAGAACAGGGAAATCCCAAACATCACAACTTTTTTGAGTCAATCTTACAGCTGGAAACAAAGGGACAAGCTGTGACTCGGAGCCTGGCCAACATGATGTTGTAATATCGTATGATAATGTAAGCGCTACCGAAAAAATGCTGATAACATCATTTTTAAAGACGTAATCCGTCAGCCCGGCGGACATGAGGCCCTGTTTCTCACTGCCTGAAAGAAAAATACTGATACAAACACATCATGTTGAAGAAGCCGTTAAGATTCCAACTGATATTCAAACTTGTGACCTGCAGCTGACAGTTTGTTTTTGGAGTTAATACGTGATGTACACGCCTGTGTACAGAGTAAGTGAATGATCAGAATTTGTTTTTGTACAGCATTTGTTTCTTGTAGTATGCAAGAAGAGCATGATATAATTGATTGTTTTTTTAAATAAGTGGCCATTTTGTTGGATAATTGATACATTATGCATTAAATACATGTGGGTTTGTAGATACATGTGTTTTTTAAAGGCAGTTTTAACTTCTTCTTTTCTTTTTTTTTAAATTCAATAATTATTTCTTGTCATTCATTAGATCATTTAGATTTCATGAGTAATAATCCATTGTTTTGTTTTTAAGTTCCACCATTTTTCGTTTTATGGCTTTGGCTCGGTATTTGGCAAGTTATTTGTTTATTTATTTTTTGATTAATGTATTTAGTCTGTGGCCTATAAAATACCAGAAAATATACAAAACAGTAATGTCTCTTTTCGTCTGGCAAAGAAAACACAAGATCATTCAAAACCCATGTACACGGTTATGATAAGAAGATTTAAAGTTTAGATTCCGGCCTGAGGTGCCAGCTGGTTTCGCATCCTTCTTTCAGAGGTGTAACAGGAGTGTGTGTTTGTGCATGTGAGGGAATGTGTTCGGCGTACTTCCTAAACGACCTGTCAGGGTGTAGTGCAGCAATTAGTGGGCTGGCATCCCAAACTGGAAACTGCAGGCCCTGTCTTTTCACGCAACACATACATCTGTACACACACACACACACACACACACACAGTGAGTCACAAAGATCACCTTTTGGAATTTGCAGAGCCTGAGCGCTCGACCAAGCCCTGGGAAGTGTAATTACAGAGCCCCTCCCCGCCCTATCCTCCTCCTCTCCCTCCATCCATCCGGTTGCCTGCTGCTTCAGAAACATGGTAAAATGCTGTCTGTGGCTTAATTAGCAGACTGCAGAACAAACCTCGCATTCTTGGCCTGGTTTGAACACACACACACACACATCCATACACATGTTCACATACAGCACACATGCAATCTCCATGTCTTCAGCAGGGGGCAGCAGTGCGCTGCTGGGAGTAGATGGATGCCTGTGTTGAAATGTGTGGAGTGGCTGTTGATTGGGCGCTGCCTTTAATGGCAGGAATGCTAATTAGTGAGATATTTATGGACCCTGGTGAGTCTGCAGCGTCTCAGGCATGCAGCGCACATGTACTAAATGTACACACGCAGGCACACACACTGGAATTTAACCAGTGAAAGACATTATTTCGCTTTTTTTTCCTCCACGTGTGTCTGTTATAGGCTACTTTTGGGGGGCAACATTTGCATTTAATGTCACATAATCGGCAAGTGTTTGTCCAACTTGGGGGGGAAAGAGTAAATTTTTCTGGTCAGTGGTAAGAGTTAGACGAGTTGTGGTTATGTCAGAGTTGGTGTCTGTAAGTGTGTGTGTGTGTGTGTGCCTGTAGGTTGTAGCTTCCTGTCCTGCTAGGTGAGTGGAAGTCATAAAAGCGGTGAACATTTACGTGCACCTGGCTCACTATAACACCCTGCCTCCCAACTTCTTCTCTCTCTCTCTGTCTGTCTCTGAGCACACACACACACACACACACACACACACACACACACACACACACAGATTTGTGTAGCTACTCATTTAAAGTCACACTGACTTCTATTTACTTGGACACCCTAAATAAAGCTTTACCTTAACCATACCTAGTCATGGCCTAACCCTAACCTCAACCTAACCACATATGAAATCTGCAGAACATTTTTCCCCCGTCAGCACTATTCACTTTTTATTTCACACTTTGCTGACTTTATTCAATCAGGGGATATTTATTCCACTGACCTCGCTAATGTGGTGGCTGGGACTGCTTGTCTTTGTTGAGTAGTGTCGTGTCGATGAGGCGCCATGCAGTCGGTCAGTTTTGGAAAGCCACGTTCAAAGCTGTGGGGTTTCCCAGGTCACAGATGTAAACCTGACAGAGTTCAGTGTCGCAGCTTTGTTTCTTTGCAGTTCGATTATTTAGTTTGAAAATGCTCTCAGGCACATTGACTTCTGTTCTCGTTTGAATTGTAAAAAAAACACATTTGCACTTGCCACGGCATGCGTGTTGTACAAAGGTGGTGACTCCTATATCAGACACTGACAAGATCCCATGCACAACTTTACTGGTATTTGAAATATGTTTTTTTTGACATCATGGGCCTGGGAGAAAAAAAAAGTCTTGTGGCGCTGATGATTTTTTTGTCAATGTGCCATATTATTCTTCTGTGATGGTTCAATGGTGATGAATCTGTCAGGATGTTGTCTTGTGAAAGCTGCATTTTGTGCCAACAGACATTATATTATATTATCTAAGAGCACTTCACTGGGGCCGTTCCAGTTTAGCTGTATATGTGCAGCTATAATGACAGATCAGATTGGATTAGTATGCTTTTAAGAGTCAATTGAAAATCTGGAAGTCATTGGTTTTACCTCTGCATTGCCATTTAGATTATTTTATTTGTTTGTACTCGATTGATTTGTCGCTTTGTCAGAACAAAACTAAACAATAATTCATTTTTACTATTGTCAAATGAGGGGAAGCTGAATATTTTGATTGTGTCGCAACTAAAATGACTGTTTTGTTGATTAGTATTAGTATTTACGCATTGTTTCAGCTCTGCTACGCACACTTTCCACAATTCTGGTTTGTAAATATTCTGACATCTGCCAGTTGATGCATGCTAACAAAAACAACGTCATGACATCAATATCAGGGCTAAGTCATTTATAGTCAGATTATGTCTCAAACAGCACTGCCGTAAAAAGTGTTTGTCAGACAGCTTTTGTCAGTGCTGTAGGTCTAAGTGTGTGTGTCTGTGTGTGTGTGTGTGTGTGTGTGTGCGTGTGTGCGTGCGTGCATGTGTGTTAATGCGGCATGCAGAGAGCTCTGGTCTCTACATCTGAGCAGCAGGTAGGATTATTAAGGCTCCGCTATAAAAGACGGTCAAAGACCACCTCAGTGGACCACCTCAGATGAGTGGTAGTGTGTGTGTTTGTGTGTGTGAGAGATCATGGTTCCATGCCGCTGCATCTTTATTTCTTTTCCTTGCCATTCCAGTGCTATGTGTATATAGATGTATAGGAAGCAGCAGCAGCAGCAGCAGCATTCACAGTAGTGTTGTGCATTTCTCTTCCTGCGTGTTTTCGTGTTGGCTGGTCTCCCTGGTGTTCTTCTGCACAGTGGGAAGTCTGCATTCTTTTTTAATTATGAGGTGTGAAAGCCTGGAAACCAAAGGGCTAAGAGGGCCAACTCACACACACATGCACGCACACACACACTTACTAGCTGGAAGGAGCGTCCAGGAGTGCAAATATGATTAAATTCTGAAATTTAATACATCTACTAGTCATTACATACATGGTGATAATTATGATATATTACATGCACATAAACCTAACTATAGGCTTCTTCTTCTTCTTTTTTTTTTTTTTGAGGTTGTATCCCTCCGAATGTTCACCCGTTGAACACTTGGTGGCACTGGTTTCTCACAGATGTTTTCATGCACACTTGTGTCGGTGCTGTTTTCCAGGCACTGGGATGGTGGGGCGCTTTAAATTTAACACTGTTTCCCTCAGGCGGTGGAAGTTGCCTACTGTAGTGTTACTGACTTAGCAGGGCAACTGGAAAAAAGCGCGTGTGTGTGTTTTGAGCAACACACTGCGTACATTCATCACAGGCTCCTCGACGCCGCTTCACTCGACAACAAACTTCCTCTTTGCAACATCCAGACTCTGGCGATGATTAAGCCGCCTTGGGTCACTTAGGGAAAGACGTCGGCACTAAATTAAAGAGGTTTTGGAGCTGGCGTAATAATCCAGCGCTTATGAGAGCATTTGAAATGAATCTGCAGCCCTGCTATATATTATGAGCAAACACAGAGAATGCAGTGTGAGAAGTACACACTTATATATCAGCTAGTCTGGCAGGAAGAATGGAAGCATGAGTCAGTGACATACTAAGAGTATTCACTCGACATTTTCCCTCCACAGAGTCATGATTAATCTCTCTCTCTCTCTCTCTCTCTCTCTCTCTCTCTTTCTCTCTCTTTCAGACACAGACCCGCGGGTTCTGGAGAAGCAGGAGCAACAGCAGCCCACTTATCTGGCCCTAAGCTACATAAACAGGTACACTCACACACACATGCTTTTTCCAAAGGCGTTCCATCTATAGAGGGCAGCATTGCTCCACCACTGAAAGACCGTGCGTGTGTGTGCGGTTGAACGTGTGTGTTCGTTCATGTGGCTTGTGGGAAGTGGTTCCACAGCCCGATGTCTTCCCATAGACACAGCAGTGACTCACCCCCACACCAGCACAGGAAACCACACAAGACAATCACTCCTGACTCCCTGACCTACGACCGGCGCAGCCCAAATGTGGCGTTTCAGGATTATGATATTTATGTGTGTGTGTGTGATGAGTGCGTCTGTTTTGTTGTGGTGAACCAACGTGTCACGTCGCACTAATGTCCCATTAAATCACACGATAACGTCGAAGAGGAGAGCGAGAGGTTTGTTTTTTGTGGTAATTGTTCAAGTGGCGAGGTTGTAAATGTCAACTCTTCACTGTACAGTGTTGTGACGACTGTACACTTAAAAGGGCAGCTCATTCAGCGGCTCAGTCGTGTCTTGTTAAAGATCAGACTTCCGACTGAAAACAGTAGAACAGCCATAATTAGATGATATCAAACCTTTCATTACAGCACAATAGAAAGTCACAGGTAGCGTAAACAGTATCACTGAAAACGTGTCTTGTCGGATCACCGTGTTACCTTTTTAAATAAATTGCTTTTGATAATTTGATCAACAATAACTGATAGAGAGGGCAGACAAAAGCCCAAATAATGAATGTAGCCAAGTTATAAATTATAATAAAAGCAAAGGTTGACATGTCAAATGTGTTTTTAAGGAGATATAAGGTGTGATAATTCATTTATGGTAAAACCAACAGGACTTTTGAGCATGATTACATGATAAAGTTCATTACAAATAAATAAGCTAACATAAAACTACACATTTTTTAACCTCTTTAACGTGTCGCAACATATTCTTGTCCTCAGGTTCATGACAGACGCGGCGCGCCGGGAACAGGAGACCATGAAAAAGAAAGCCACGCCCAAACTGTCCCTGTCCATCACGGGCGGCGTGTCCAGAAACAGCACGGCCACGCCTCCCCGCCACACAAGTGGTAACTTGACACCTCCGGTCACGCCCCCCATTACCCCGTCCTCCTCCTTCCGCAGCAGCACACCTACAGGTATGACCACATGTGCGTGTGTGTGTGAGAGGAAGACAGATAGATTGCGTGTGTGTGCGCGGTGAATAAATGTGTTTTTAAAAAAAATGGAGCAAACAAAGGTTTGTTTAACCTGAATGGAACAAAGCTCATTTCATCACGAAAATTAAAAACATAACTGCACCCTATCTGCCAAGCTCACCTCGTATTAAATAATAATGCAACCTGTAAAACACCAACCACAAATGATTCACTTTTAACCATAAAAAGCTATTTTTGGGATACGTTGTTAATGTTTTGGACCTTTAAAGCCAGTCTTTTCTTGAAAAAAAAAAAAATTAAAACCAGCTTCCCAGTCTTTCATCAGACAAAAAGTGGAAGAGGCAAAACCGCCAATAACTGTCTGTAAGTGTGTGTGTGTGTGTGTGTGTGTGTTGTTTGTGTGCTAGGCTCGGTGGCTCCTGCAGTGAGCAGACCAGTCAACACTCTGCTAATTACATAGCAGCTGTCCTGCTGTGTGTTTGCATGGGGGCCGTGTGTTGTGCAGCCCAGAAGCAGATGTCCAATTCTAGCCCAAATGGTTCCAAACGCAGCCTTAGGTCTGGGCTGATACAGCAGCACGGCTACACACACACAGAGACACACACACACACACACACACACACCGAGTCTTTCAACATGTGCCAGGGTGCCATCCATTTCCTCATGCTGAGGTGCAGCATTTCCTGTGAGATGGTGGGGGGTCACTGGGACTTTATGTGTACATGTGTGTGTGTGTGTACCTTTCAGTAATGTGGACGCTGTCATGTGGACGCTTGTTGTATTTTGTTGCCTCTTTATGACCCTTTCCAACTCAAACACTGGACCAGTAGTCCCCATGGAGACCAAAACCTGGTCCTAATGAGGCTGAACCTTATTTCTGAGGAGCTGGTTAAGTTGAATGAATGGAAGTCAATGGGAACCTGTGTGTGTGTGTGTGTGTGTGCGTGTGTGCAAGAGTGGAAAATGTTCGGCACTTAGCAAAGCACTTTTTCCAGGGATCACTCCCACTTAATGATCTCTTTCTTGGTGCCAATCCTTGTGTTTTGACTCACACACAGAAGCAGACACACACACATATGAAGCTGTTTTTTTGTCCACGCCCCACACTCACAGTGGCTACTAATGATGCATCACTGAAGAATACAGAGAAAAGTATTAATTAGAAAAATAAGTCTGTTTTGGTACATTCCTTTCGGGGTAAAACCCCTCCATATTTCATGTGTAATGAGTCTTTTTTTTTGTTGTTGCGTGGTGCATGTCTCCGCTGTGCCTCCAGGCAGCGAGTATGACGAGGAGGAGGTAGACTACGAGGAGTCAGACAGCGATGAGTCGTGGACCACAGAAAGTGCCATCAGCTCCGAGTCCATCCTCAGCTCCATGTGCATGAACGGGGGAGAGGAGAAGCCGTTTGCCTGCCCTGTCCCTGGCTGCAAGAAGAGATACAAGGTAAGAGGAGTGGGACGTGGGACGCTGCCGAGCAGCCACAGGACACACTAGGCCTTCTGTCTGAGTGTCACATGTCTGGACTTTACAAATCCCGAATGTCGTGATCGGAAGCTTTGATAAATAAGAAAGTGCATCATGGCATTTGCTTCGGTTGAATTAGATTCTGACTGGTCACAATAAACCTCTTTCAGCTTGTTCCTCCCGCTCTTTAGCTAATTGACAGTGTGGGAATAACTCATTTCATGCTATTTTTAAACCAAATACGGTGACGTGGGAGAAAGCCACATTCGCTTTCACTCTGAATCTGTCCGCATATGTTTTCTTCTTCCCGGGCTTTCCCACCAGGGTTTTCACAAAGCTCCGACATTGTTTACAGTTAAGCTCCAGAGATTCTCTGAATGCTAATGTCCACAGAAATCGCTCTGGAGATTCTCCAGAGACCCTTCTGCCAGCCTCTCACTGTAATCTCCAGTTAATGTCCGAGCGGGTTAATGTGAGAACGGGGCAGGAGAAACTCTGGAGGATCCGCAAGCGAGTGAATGAGCGTCCTGCTTCCTGCAGGATCAAGCCAGGCGCCACAACCTCCGCCACATCCTCTGGAGATTCTCCTTCGGTTATGAATGAGTCCGAGTCAGTCAGTGTCCCCGGTGCATTTGTCACATGTGAGCGGTAAACTACAGAGAATGTCCAGACCCAAATCTTGGGACATTGCCCCGTCTCTTTTTATCTCAGTCATGTGAGATAAAAAAGAAAAAGGCTAAACTCTCTGGGAAATTGGCTTCAAATCACATGACGACAACACAATAATGATATCCATGATGATATTTCACATAATGTGTTACATGCCTGAAAAAATATTGTATGTATATATATATATATATATATATATATATATATGTATACATATGTACACAATATTGCTCACTGGTCATGACAATAGCAAACTATCATATTTAGGATTATAGGATTATATTCTGTTTCCTAGACTGTTTTATTTGAGGACCCACTTTTTGATTATAAATCAACAAGAGCAAAAGTGTGACTCGCACAATAATGTATCTGCCATTTCTTTGTTTGTTGACAAGTAAATCACAGCATTGATTTATTTGTGTGTGTGTGTGTCCTCAGTGAAAGCAGGACAGGAGTTGGTTGCGACCTGACGTTTGTTAAGTGCCTGTCATAAAACTGACTTTTCTGACAGTGACACAGGTTTTTAACACGACAGATGTTACGATACGAGATGTTCCCTTTTGGAACAGTTGCAGAACACTTTCTTGGAGCACCTTTGAGTTTACATCGACGTTAATGATACATGGCATGAGAGGTTTGGGCTGATGATCAGTCAAAGAGATGTTTCAAGTGTTGTTTGATCTTTGTGTGTAATACAACAGGTTTACGTGCTTTCACCCTGGAGTCGATGAAGTCCTGGAGTCGTATCAAAAGACATTTCTTCGCAGCGCATGTTTGTGCAATGATACAATAACCACGCGCTGGCATCCATGGCCTCACTCTCTGTCCCTGTCTTCTCTTTGCTCCTGTCACTGCAGAATGTGAACGGCATCAAGTACCATGCCAAGAACGGCCACCGCACGCAGATCCGCGTGAGGAAGCCCTTCAAGTGTCGCTGTGGCAAGAGCTACAAGACGTCACAGGGCCTGAGACACCACACCATCAACTTCCACCCGCCTGTCTCCACCGAAATCCTGCGCAAGATTCAAGGCTAGAGCGTGCGGTAGTGCCAGACATCTGCCCCAAACATAGCCCTATTCAATCCTGACTTTCCTTTTCTTTTCTTTTTTTAAATTCCCATTCCACACACTAAAGGATCAAGTGCATGCTTTAAGTTCTTAATATTTTTATTTGTTGTGTTACGTTGTTTTTTTTTCTATCCATGTTATATCACTTGTATTTTTTGAAAGAAAAAGTATCTTTGTAGTATTTTTATTGTTGTACATTTGCACATTCGTATATGCTATCACAATATTATTATTCTTTTCGTTGTTCTTATTATTTGACTCATATAAGGTGCTAACTGTAAAAAAAAAAAAAAAAACAGAGAGAAAAGACAAAAAACAAATGGAAGAAGAGAGAGGGAAAGAGAAACAGGAAGTGCAACTAAGCCCGGCCCCTTTTTTCTCTTGCACGTCTTTGCGTGGGGATGAAGTTGTTTTTTGGCGCCAATTTGAGCTCATGCCTTTTTTCACACGCCCGTCTCGGGGAGTGTCAACGACTTCGCTGAGCTCAGATCGGAGCTTTCACAGGAACTTCTCGGGGGCGGGGTTTGAGTACGAGAGTGCAGTTATACTTAAACAAAACAGATATATTGATATATTAAAAAAAACAATAGACAGATATGTACGTGTACATAAAATATATAAAAGGTATTCATGAGCGTATACATAGTTACACTTTATTTTCAAGCTTTATTTTATATATATTTACGTCAGTGTTTTAGATAGTGTTCTTTTCCTATGAGCGAGTAAAAAAAAAAAAAAGCGTTCCTTTCATGCATTACTTGATGAATTTGCTGAGATTTGTCACTTCAGAGGACCAGTTCTCTCCCTCTCTCTTTCTCTCTCTCGCCAAACTCGCTGTTGACCAGGAAGAGAGACGTATTTGAACAAGGACCGGGCCAACAGATCCCATTTCATCCACACAGAAAAAGCCTCGTCGTCTGTATTACACGCGCATCTCCGGTGTGTCCTCATTCACGCAGAGTGCCAGAGCTGTGAAAGAGCAGGTTAAGCATCGAACTAAAACTTCCCACTTGCCAAGATCTTTGTTGTCGTTTTCATTTCCCATGATCATTGCCAACAGCTCTTCACTGCCAAACATTGATCATACCATGTGCCTGAAGAGGGGGTGGGGGGGTTGGGGCGGGGCGGGGGGACGGGGCGTGGGTTCGAGTAGTTTGGAGCCGTAGGTCGCTAAAGCGCGTGGCAGTGGTTTTTCCTTGTCCGTCACACGCCTCCACAACGTGCCGATGGACGGATGTACTTTTGACAGAATGTCGACATGCATGCTTTCTGTGTCGTACTGTGAGAAACTGTATGAAAGGAGAGGGTGGATTGGTGTGTTCTTACCACCTGCAACCTGTCATTTTGTGTGTGTTGTAATCAATGGCATTCCAGTTCACTGTATGTACGAACGCGATGTGAAGTGAATGAGTGAGTGCTGCATCTGTGTGTCTTGTTTTCCAGATGAATCATCAGCCTCTTAAGTGTTAACTGTTGTCAGTGTGTGTGTGTGTGTTCTCAGCGCCAGGCCCGGCTTGGTTCGACTCCTGTAGAGCAGGGCGGTCGAGTAGATGGCCGGGTTGGCCGGCCGGCGCTGTCGTGTCATGTAGTGTTTATCGTCCTGAACCGGGATCCTTTTTTTTTCGTTTATTGCCTCTAGAAAACCAAGAGCGGTGCTGCACCTACACCGCCGTGCCAAGACACCTTCATTCGTGACATGATTTCCCTTCCATCACGCCACAAGACGTTTAAGGTCGAAGGCTCAACGTTTTTTGAGCCTTTGTTTTTCATTTTCAAAAGGTACAGTGACCTCTGATGTGCACACACCCTCCTGCCCTCCGAGCAGCTATGACCATGGAAAATACTTCATTTGGTTCGGTAACTTTTTGACCAAGCAATTTCACTGAGAATGTGACATTTTAAGAAACATTTGATGGATCATTTTACCCCCGTATTTTATGTTTAATGTAATTTTCTGACAGTGTGGTAACATTTCTTGATGTTATTGCCTTTGGTTTGGTGTTCGTGAACAGAAATGATGTGACATTTGTTCGTACGCCAAGTCCCTTTGGCTCCGTCGAGCAATACTATCAGACCTGACGGGGGGGGAGTGTTTGTGTGTGTATATTTTAAGGGTTTGCACGACAGCTTTAACAAACAAGCACAAAAGAGTCAACAAGTTGGACCAGATCCACACTAAACCCAGGAGATAGCCTCATTCCTGGCAGTCATCGTAAGGGGGGAGATGCAGCCAAGCTGGAGGGTGACTGAGAGTCTCCACATTTAAGCTCTGTCAAACACTTGTTAAACCAACCCCCCCTGCTTCATGGACACGGCTGTCGCCATGGCAATAGTTTGATCTCAACAGGAGGGCCATTAGCAGTATTACACATATGGGACTGGAGGAGTGGAGGCTGTGTGCAGGAGGAGGGGCTGAGGGAGGGCTTTCAGTATATTGTGTACATTGAATGTATTGTAATGTGCGTCTTTTGTCAAGTGCTTTTAAATTATATTTTCGTATGTAATGTGGAGACCAACGTGTCCTTTTTTGTATCGGGGGGGACAAGAGGTTGTGAGCAGAGTGACTTGTAAATGATGTCAAACTGTACTTTCTATATATATTACAAAAAAAAAGAGAAGCTGCTTTTATGTAAACAGGAAACGACTGAAATTGAAAAAAAAAAAAACAATTAAAAAAAGTGCAAAAATAAAGTCAAAAGCTACACGGCTCAAACTCAAAAAAAAGGTGGAGTTCCTGTCTTCATTTTTGAAATCCAGACGAAGCACGAGGGAGTGAAATGCATTTAGACAAGCTTACTTTATTGATAAAGATCTCTGAAGTACACACTCAAAACCATCTGGACATTCTTACGTGAAAGGGCTGCAGCGGACACGTCACACACACACACGCACACACAGACGCAGACACACTCTTTTGCCTTGTGATTACTGGGCATGTGCAATTTTTAAAGCCTGATTCAAACACTGTGACAGTTTTCCTTTGTAATGACAGAAAAATAGACAAGCACTGAAGATGATGAGGCTCCGTGAGAGACGCGCACGCACACACACACACACAAATGACATTCACTCATGAGGGCCGACACAGAGGCGCTGCACACAGATGACTTTTCACAGTTGCAACTTGGGGGGGTGGGGGGTAGTGGAAGTACATAACAGGAAAAAAAAAAGTGTAACTCAAGTGTCCTGCAGTCTACAATAATATCCCCTCAATATGCCCACCTTTATAGGGACAGACCAAAGACTGGAAAGTGCACACCAGGAAGTTAAACATCATTGGTCATTCACTGTTTCATCACTTAAGCATGAGGGGGGCGGTAACAGTGAGGGGAGGCTGGGTCGTCACGACAGCGATGCACTCGCGAGAGAGTCGCTGCACACTTGCTTTCATATATATGTACAGTACATTCAGAATAAAGCCTTATTTAGTGCAGATACATGGAAACATAGTGCTGTTTTTGTTTTTTTGTTGTTTGTTGTTGTTTTGTCGATGTCTTTGACGCGATCATACGTTCGTTCAGGAGCTCGGGGAGGACTCGGAGATCACTTCCCAAGTAGAAACGCTCTTCATCAGATAAATATACTCACTCTGGTGACTCTTTAGGACATTACATATTCATATCTCTGTCTGCATTTACACTACAAAAAATTTCTTGCCTCTTTTCAGGAAAGAAAGAAATGATGAAGCACTTTTTTTTTTATATACAAGAGAATCCTACTTATTGTAAAGAAATATCCCGGGTAGTGAGGGTACGATAACGACAAGAACACATCTTTCTTTTAACCCCTCTGTTACCATGGCATGTGTTTTTGTCATTACCGTAACTCATAGACCATTTGCGATATCTAGAAAATTCGAAAACTACCGGAAAGCAGAGAAATAGAGACATTTGCACCCATATACCTGTCATTACGGTAGCCCTCAGGACTTCCGCCTCTCAGTACCGTAATTCCTAAACGGTTGAATAACTGCCAGATACTGAAAGTTGAAGTTATCTACAGCCACGAAATCCCAAATAAATGCAGACGGCCTGAATATCATGATGGTCATAAGAGGTTTTTAAATCCATGGTTCAAAGCTCCTGCGACAATTCACTCTCATGGCTCGAACGTCTGCAGTTTTGTCGTGTTGATTTGTTACACACACGCACACACAGAATAAACGCATGCACATCCTGTGGCGCTTTAGTCGAAATGAGCATGAAATTATACAAAAGTAAAAGGGGCCGTGGCACTGCTGCTCCTAATGATCCCTTCACCCACTGTGCTACTAAACAAAACCCCACTGGTGCAGTCGCCGTCCTCCCTTTCAAAAAGTGAACTACATTCTTTTCAACCAAAAAAGTGCAAATGATTGTATATCAACAAGAGAACTGAACCAAACCTCATTTAAAACTACGTATGAGCGGACACATTTATACCCACACTGTCCCCGCCCTCCCCTCCTCACTCGATCTGCTAAAAGTTGAGCACGTGGCCGTCGAAGTGCGTGAGGACGTGCCGCTCGAAGAGCTGCTGCTGACAGTTGAGGGGGAACTGCTCGGAGCAGACGGGGCAGATCTTCCAGTGGCTCTCGACGTGCTGCTCGAAGCTGCGCTGTTCAAAGTGGGGAGGGAAGATCACCTCGCATAGAGGGCAGCGCTTGTGTACGTCGTTACTGCGGGGAGACAAAAAGGGTGAGGCGATACTTCGACCATACACTGTGTATAAACACGGACGTAGTCCATTAAGTGTCTTCTCACTTGATTTACAACATCAGTAAGTGTTTTTTTCCTGAGGAGTTAATGGCCTCAGTCACTAGTTTCAGGTCTTCTTCAATAGAACAGAACATGATGCCAACTTTGTAAACAATCTCCCCATTTGGGGGGAAAACAGATGAGCTACCTGGAGTCAAAGCAGAAGCTGCGTCTGGCTTCAGTGCGTCTTTCGGACTGATGATCACAGGACGGCTGAGCTCCATCTGCCCCCTGCAAAACAAAGCACGGGCATGTGACGGAGAGTCATTTCACGTCTTCACATCAAGAGCCAGATATGAGATGTGTGGAGAATATTATCTGACCAAGTAAAGACGTACGAAGCTGAGTCACACAAACCTTCCTTTAGTTTGCTCCCACACATAATCCAAATATAATCCAACAGACACGGCTGCTGTCCCTGTGATAAAACGTCCTTTCTAATGAACTCTAATGAACTTTAATCTCAATCTCACTTGAGTTCTGAAGGAGTGACTTTAATTAGATCGTTATGCAAATTAGTTCACAGCTTCATCTTTTAAGGGCAATCTACATTCCCCTCCTCTCAGTGAGGAGGAGGAGGAGGAGCCTCTCAGAGACTGAATGCATGTATGCATTGTTATTTGGTTCATATGTTCCCAGTTAAAGCTGTAGTGTGTGGCTTTTAAATATAAACGCGTGTCAGTTACATTCAACCCATGGTCAAATGAGTTCACACAATAGTGATTAATGGAGCTTTTCCACTATAGTGAGCCGAACACGACTCGGCTCGGCTCAGCCCCGCTTGTTTTCCATCGCTATTGTACTGGACCTCCTCAAAATGGGCGGGGTTGTCACAGCCCAGAAACGAAACTGCTCGTTTTCTACACGACACAAACACACAACCTGTCAACGTGTGTTCAGGTGTGATTACATTTCTTGGCTCCTCTGGTGGATGCTCCAGCTTCTCGGGGGGGCTGGTGTTGCGAGACGGCTGGATGCAGACCACCTCGCGTTCCCAGCCCGGTGCAGCGGGGTCAGGATTTCGAAGTGTGACTGGGGGCGCGCATGGCGCCGCGCAGGGCGGAGCTTCGGGCGGTGGACGGGAGTTGTCCTCAGGAGACTGACCAACATCCGAATGGTCTATAGAAGAAAAAAAGAGCAGTGACAAAAGGATAGTAGTCACAAACTTTCCGTACAGTAACAATATCTAAACTTTGATACCGATTCCTGTATGATACAACTTCCAAGGAGGGAAGGCAACGAGGGAAGGCAACGAAAGAAACACAGACACAGTTTGAGTGTCTCCCACCGTTTGAGTTGTCAGTGGAGTAGGGATTGCCGAACTGCAGCTCAGCAGGCCGCTGGGGCACCAGTGGTGGAGGGGAGGGGTCCTGGGGGTAGGGGAGAGGGTAGTGCAGCACCATTGGCTGCCTGACCTCAGCACCCTGAACGCCCGCCTCCTGCTCCCTTTGTCTGAACCGCTGCAGCTCCTGGAGTGGAGAGAAAATCACAAGATACTGTATATCACATCGTAAATGCCGGATAAATGGCACTGTGTGACCACTTTATTAGGTACACAGGGCACCTACTGCAGCCCATCTGCTTCAAGGTTTGACATGTTGTGTGTTTAGAAAATCTGATCCTAAATACCTTGATTGTAATGAGTGGGTTTTTTGAGTTACTGTTGTCTCTCAACCATCTCGAATAGAGGCAGACCAGGGTGATTTTTGACCTTTTTTTTTAATATTATATATTATATCAGAATTAACTGATCATCATTTAATGAATAGGCTGTTCATGACTTATGTAATTTTTGCAAATGTTCTCTGAAACTTGATGAATGCAGCACAGACACAAATGCCATATGGGAGAGACTGACCATAAATTATTTGTGAAGTTAAGTACATTTGCAAAGCCTTTGTTATGATTTAACTGTGACATCTGATCAAAAAAAAAGGAAAATAGGCCAAACTTAAGAGGAAAATAAGCCAGTGGCTGCCCTGATTTCTAAAAATCAGCATTAAAATACCCATACTACTCCATTCAAAGTCCCGATAACCTTTCTTCTCCCTCTTGATGCTTGGATGAACTTCACCACGTCATCTTCTCTACAATGATTCACTGATTACATATCAAGCAGTTAAAAGGGTGTAGTAATAAAGTGGCGGGTTAGTGTATATATATACATATATATATATTCTATCTTTGCATTTTAAATAAGTGCACGTCTTCACAGTCAGGACCACAAACAGCCAAAGAGTTAAGTTTACCTCGACACCGTTTCTGCCCTTTGTAATTATATCAGAAGCAAGAGCATTAGTACCCTACTCATTACTGTAATGGGTGTCAGAGTCTGGCTCCCTCTGCTCTGCCTTTGCTGATAAAGCCACTCCCCCCCCTCCCCCCCTTTCTTTCCCTTTTCCACCTGACCTCCTTTTTTGATGACTTCATTAGCGCGCTGCTATCAGGTTTAACATTTAAACCAGGGTTGGGGAGGTGAAACAGACACGTCGCGTGGCATTTGCACTGTCTAATGGCACTGTACCAAAGGCGAAGGAAGCAAGTATAGATGTTTTAATTAGTGGGTGGTTGGAGAATGTGAGGGGAAGGGAGAATCTACAGAGGAGAGCTCAGACACAGCACTTAAATGTGGTGATCTTTCTGCGGGGATTCAATTGAAAGACTACATCATCGAAACAGAAAACGATGTGATTTCTACAGTCAGCCGTCTCGTGTCCAGATGGGAATTCGGATAGTTTATGGCTTCTTAAAACTTCAACTGACCTTAACTCAGATTTATTATCCGGACCAAAAAAAAAAAGAAAAAAAAGTGCTTTGAACTATGAAAAACTGATCCAGTAAAGGCTTATTTATACGCTGTAATTACCTGCCGAGAAGTCACAATGTTGTGCTCGCACCGTGTGTCATGCTTTACCTCCTGTAGATGCTCCTTATCTCTGAGGGCCCGGGCGAGGTTGCGTTTCAGCTCTGTCACCTCATTGGCTCGCTCGGCCATCTGCACCTACACACAAAATAAATAAATAAATGAATGAATGAATGAATGAATGAATGAATAAATAAATAAAGCATTCAATCAAGTTAAATTAACAGTAGTTAGAGTGATGAAAGATCTTGAGAGAGCACTGTGATGGGAGAGGTTGTCTGGCTCGCTGCAGAGAGCCACACACATTAAGGTAAAAAAACAGTTCCCCATTGTTAAGAGGGAGGTTGAGGTTGAATAATAAAATAACTAGAGTCACAACTAACACCTGTTTCCACCAAATCCTCACAGTTGAACAGCTAAACGAGGCGAAAATGATTGAAAAGTCACAAGACTTTGAGTGAACAACACATCAAGGTTCACGGAAAGGATGCAGCATTTCTTTCATGACTAAAACCTTATCATCCTTTTCATTTGTGTGAACTAAACACACACACGCACGTGCATTTGACTTGGAGCTCCGACTGATCGCGCACAGAAACGTGGCGTGTCTGCGTGCAGACTAGACTGGGCGTTGTAGTAAATATCTTACTTTCTAACAGGAATGACCCCGTGGGATAGTTTATATGACTCGTTGCCTGCTCTTCTCTTATTTCATCCCATGACAAAGGTTCGCTCTCTCTCCACTCCTGCTGTTTCTCTTTCTGCTTCATGTCCGTCTGTCTGTTCGACTTTTTTCACTCTTAAATTCAGTTCGCTTTTTCGCCCCCACCATTCTCTTTCATCTCCTTTTGTCCTCTCTCACTCTCGCAGTCTTTCATAAATTTACAGCACTGCATTAGAGGGTTAAGTTCAGGTGAAGGGAGTCAGCATCAGTGAATTTCTGCGCGTCTCCCTCCCTCTCTCCCTGTCTCTCCCAGTCTATTCCTTTCCCCTCGCTCTATTCTCTGGGTGGCTGATGTAAACAGCCGTAAAGCATGGCGTTCTGTGGCTGCCTCTCTTGTCAGTCTTTGGAGCCATTAAGAGTGGCTGCGAGCCCGGGGCACTCACCTCAGACAGGAGACTCTATCGAAGACAGGGGGGGAGTCTTATTTACAGCGCCAATAAACACACTCACTCATGGAGATTAAATGCCAGTAGGTATTCTGGCAGACATTCACACGCACAATGCAGCAGGCCCACGTCGACGCAAAGAGCTCGATACTTGACTTTAACACATGTCACACACCAGCGCATGCACGGAATGGACGCAGCTGCTCCGTGTTCATGCAACACGTGCTCAAACAAACCGTTAGGAATGATTTAGACTATGTGACCTCAAGTGTGATTGTTGCAATTTCTAAAGAGGAAAAAGAAAATGTATGCCTGTATCGACATGTGCAATATATTATGTGCATATCACAAAAGATACATATGGCAAAGTTTAGAGGAGCAGAGGATGCTTTAAGGGTATTAAAATGTTGTAAGTACATTTTGAGTCATTTATTGGTGAAAATAATAATAGGATGTTCATCACTTATGTCATTTTGCAAATGTTTTGTTCTCTGAAACTTGATGAATGCAGCGCAGACACAAATGCCATATTGGAGAGACAGACCATAAATTATTTTTGAAGTTAAGTAAATAAATTTACATGTCACGGCTACTGGCCAAAAACAAACTACTGGACAAAAATATTAAGGGTTATGTACGTATGTATGTATTTATAAACATGCAGTCCAGGTTGAAGAATCCCAGAATTCCCCTTTAAGATGCTCCCTTTTACCAATAATACCATGTCGTTTGACTGGAAATTATTTATTCAACTCTTTTTGAATTATCTAAATAATATATAATAATGAAAATAATAATACTGAATAATCTCTGCGACTGTGTAACCTTTGCCAGTCAACACCATCATCAGAGTCACATATCTCGGAGCGTTGAGGTACATGGTGGACGTGTTTGTTTGTTTGTTTGTTTGTTTGTTTGTGCTTCTTACTCTGAATCGCTCCTCCTCATTGGCCAGCCGCTGTTTGAGCGTCTCGTTGATCGCACACTGCTCCCTCCACTTCTCCTCCATCAGCGCCAGCTCTTCCTCCACGGAGCGAGTCTGTTCCTTCTCTGCCTCCGCCTTACTCCTGCCCTCCACCTCCAGCAGGATCGGCTCCTTCATAACCTCCCTCTCCTCCTCCGCCTCCTCCTCCTCCTCCCTCCTCCTCCTCCTCCTCCTCTACCCTGACTGCACTTTCCACCTCAGCGCTCAGCCTCTCGTTCTCCACCTCCACCCAGCTCGTCATCCTCAGGCTCTCCTCTGGCAGGCTCTCCTTCTTTTCCTCTTTCTCTTTCTTCTCTTTGTCATTGTCCTCATTCTGGTTCCCTTCTGCCACAACCTCTGCCTCTGCCCTCTCCTTCTGCAGACCCCCAATCTGCTTGTCGTCTGTTGCTGTGCAGGTATGTGTGTCAGTGCACGCAGATTCCCGGATGCAGAGTTCGGAGGTGATTGTTATCTCAGCTGCTTCTTGTAGAACCGCCGTAGCTATGTTCCCTGTGAAAACACAAGACGTACACGAAGAGTGTTTTATTTGGAGATGGAAGTTGGAATTTCTGCGTTCCTCGTCGGGCGTTTGAACTGGAAAGCATCGTCAAGTAAATGCAGCCAACAAAATGCACAATACACAGATAATCTTACAATTTTATGCAAGCACATGTGGCTGCACTGTTTGTTTGTGCAAAAATACTGTGTATTTATCAGCTGGTATTGCTGTGTCCATGTTTTTCTGCGACTTCTCAACTGGACTGTGGTCAAACCCGAGGTAATGTTCCCCCAGAGTAAAAGGAAACTCAACGATAATCATATCAACTTACTATTAAGGGCAAATTCTTGATATTCACTTCAAACACTGATAAGAACAAAGTGACAGTTAAATGTATCATAGCTTTGTAATGAACTCTGCTTTTATCTAATTCCTACTTCTTCAAAGAATCATTTTTGAAAATCACTGAATCTGCCTCAACTTGCTGTGTAGCTAAAAAAAAAGAAAAGAGTAATAGTATAGTAAGAGAAAGAAAGAGAGGGTGTTGTTTAGTCATGTCACGGTGAGTTGTGCTGCTGCTGTTATGCATGTTTACCTGCTGTGGGTGATTCTGGACTCGGAGTGAGTGGCTCCTGCGTCGTCTCAGTTGATGCATTTCTTTTTGGCTCCTGCAAAAACACACACACCCATACACATACAGTAAATGGACATGTTCTAATTGCACCTAGTCGTTTAAGAGGTAAGTCCACGTGTGAGTAATATTTAGTTACTCACCCCCTGTGCCTCGGTTGTGTTCAGCTTCGCGACCTGCCTGCGGAGGCGCTGACACTCCCGGTATTTCTCTTTGTAGTGTTCCGCGGCCATGTGAAGACGCAGCTTCAGCTCCTCCACCTCCCTCTGCAGCTCGGCCTCTGCCTCTGACACCACCATAATACTGGCTGTCACCTCCCCGTTGGTGCCAACACCCTAAGACAGAATAAAGAGGAGAAATTGAGGATTTTTTACCACCATCGCAACCTTGAATTTCTACCAATTCCATTATAAAGTCGACCTTATTTAAACAATTTTAGCTGTTAATAAGACACTTATTGAACAGCCCTCACTCACATCCTTATCAAACAATGGCTGTGGCAGATATCGCTGTTTAAAGCGAGTGAAGCATTTTTGCCATTTTTGGGAATTTACAAATCATATCGGATTAAACTTTTGACTTTTTTCCCATTTCCAATCCAATTTTATCCAGAATCAGACTGATACCAATGTGTATCTTGTCGACTCATCCCTAACATCTGTGTTTGTAAGAACATGTAACAATGAATTCATTTTAAAGGCTAAAAATAGCTCAAATTCACAGGTGTGTGCTATGCAAACGAAGGCTTCCGAACGCTGACCACTTCTTTCTGTGCGGTGCTCCTCATGCGATCTAACTGGCTCTCCATGCGCTGGCACTCGGCCTGTGCATCGACCAGGCTGGCGCGGAGCTTGTCGGCCTCCAAGCGGGCGCGGTACAGCTCAGTCATGGTGTGGTCGCGAGCACTGGCGGAGTCTCGGAGCTCTGAGGCCAGCAGGGAAGCCTGCTGCCGCGATGCCTGCAGCTGCTCCTCGGCCTGACGGAGCTGTTCGCGTACACGAGCCAACTCTGCCTGAAGACACGTGAAAGGAATTGAAACATAGACAAACTCATGTGTAGCAGATTTTTTTTTAATCAATGTGGATGCACAGGATAATTACCAGATAACTTGGATTTATAGTTTATAGCAGTAATATCAAAGCAAGTGCGACTACCTTGTCGGTCTTATGCGCCAGCAGCTCTTTTTCTAAGCTGTCCCGCTGAGCAACACAGGCTCTGAGCCTCTCCAGCTCCTCCTGGAACTGGGCAATGGTCACCTCCCGGTTCAGCTCCACTGCTTTCAACATCTGGAGCTCTGCACTCAGCTTAGTGTTCTCCAGCTCGGTGCTGCGCAGGTGATTCTGAACAAGCAGCAGCACACAGAAAACAGAGATATATTCCGGTAAGACACGATTAACCACAAAGGCTTTGTTCATCCATAAGAAGCTTTCATTTTTAGCTATAAAGAACGTGTTCAGCCACCTTGTAGAGGTCCCTTTCATCCTTCTCATTCTTCAGCTGGCTCTCAAGACTGTCCCTCTCTGCTGTCAGCTTCTTCAGACGATCACGCAGACTGGACCCAAAAAAATGATGAAAATAAATAACAAGGCTTATAAGAGAGGGATCGTACACTCAGTGGTCACTGACTCAATTGGAAACAGCAACAGTGGAAATAGCACTGAATGACCACCAGATGACAGTAAAATCTGGCAAAAAGGTTGAGATCCCATGTCTCTTTGAAACACTTGATGTGTGAGCATATAACTGCATGAACACAATAACAGGAAGGTAAAGAGAAATAGTCTTTGTTTCAATTTCTATTACATTATGTGTTTATGAGTTGAAAGATATGCAACTACTGCTGAGACTACTGTTTAAGTGATCCCAACAGCTGCTATGTTTGAGGCCCTTGGTCTTAGTCTGCTGCGTGTAGAAGCGTGGAATGGTGAAAATGTTGAGGAAGCACAGGACAGGTGGCGAGAAACCTTCGTCAAACGCGGTTATTTCACCAGAAATAGGCGTCTTTGATGATTGGCGGTCACGTGTCGGCGGCATTCTCCACTCACCAATCCAGCTCCGTCTCCTTTTGCAGGCCTCTCTGTGTGACTCCCAACAGGTCCTCCTCCAGCTGGCGGACCCGGTCTGTGGCCTCCGTCAGCCTCCTCCTCACCTCTTCCCTCTCCTCTGATAGGCCCTGCGACGAGCGCAGCAGCTCCTACAGGACAAAGAGGCAGATGTGCATCATGACGACAGGTGCTGCAGCCAATCATGGCAGCCTGATCTTGGCAGAGGAGGGGAAAAAAAAAAGTGCTCATGGTTAATGACAGATGGTCATGTTACACACACAGTGTACTACTGTAAGCGATGTGTCACAGATTTTATGTTAATACCTTCATTCAGTTGCCACTCATATGGAAAAATACCTTCTTGAATGTTGCAATGTTTTAGTTTTAGTTGAAACTGTGTGTGTACATTTTATTAAATTCATATACACAGTGTACTGTATAAATAGATTACAATAGATTATAGCTCTGGTTGACAATGGTTTTTGATGAATGCAAAAGCGCACGCTTAAGTATTTGAAGTTCCTAAAATGTTGAGGAAAGACTTAATCAAACATGAGGAAGCAGAGCGGCGTGAATGCAGGAAGAAGGAGGAAGCTGCCAAACATCGGTGAAATCCTGAAACCATAACTGCTGTAAGATCAGCGCACAGACCAAGTTATCTGTGCCTCTTAAGGAAATGCTTTGTTTGAACGTGGTGCTTATCAGCAGCAAAGAACATTAAATCACTCATCGGGCGGCTCACATACCTCTGCACGCACGCTTCTCTCTATTTGTAACATGCCCCCCACACACACACACACACCCACACACACAGGACGACAAACACAGCTACACACTCAAGGACATATGGAGACGAGGCAGATAGAACAGCGAGCAGCTATCCGTCCGGAGCAGATAGATTGCACATGCTCATACAAACACATACTCAGGCCCGTCTCCCTCTGGGCTTGGCTCTGCGTACATTACTGTATGATTTTTACGGCTGGCATTTGGGAAGCACTTTAGCAGTGTGTAAAGACCTTATAAAAAGTGCAGTCGTAAAATTAGCAGCCACAAAATATGTACTTATGTTTTCATGCTACACGCCAAAAAGGATATGTTCATAAGCAAGAGCGTGGGCTTACGCACCTACTGTAAAAGCCCGACAAAAAAGGCGCGCGCGCGCACACCTACTCACACAGGTCGTATATCTGCAGATGGACGTGCCTGTTGAGTGAAAAGCAGAACGGTAATAACAGTGTGCGTCTGTATTACCATGTAATTTATGGCGATTTTGTCCTTTGTAAAAAAGAGCTGCGGCCTAACTCAAAGCAGCCTGCTTTTACAGTCTGGACCTGACAGCAGCACCAGGGGGCGATATGAGACTAGATTCAACCCAAACTAAGTTTCACTGCCTCACGTCTCACTCCCTCTGTCAAATGGCCTCTCTGCTTTGACTGTGTTTTCTTGAGTTGACTGGTTTAAGGTGTGTGTGTGTGTGTGCGCCAAACTACTTCTTATCAAGTCAGCAACTCATAAGATACTAAAATGTGAACCATGACTCATCCTGGTGAATGAGTGAATGGAGAAAGTATGACAGTAAAAGTAAATGGAGTCCACGTTTAGTCAGTTTTTTTTTTGTCTAACTTAGTTTTGATTAAGCTTTTCTAAATGTATTCTTATCCTCTGTTCGTTTTATTATCTTGCTACGCCAATGAGCTAACAATGTCGCGAAATCACTGAAAAAAAACAAAAAACGACGAGGGACAAAGAGACAGACGGGGGAGAAAATAGACAGTGAGGAAGCAGTGGCCACTGACATCGCGTGACTGAGTGGTGTTTGTCCCTGAGGCCGGGCAGGGCTCTTTTTTCAGGCAGGCGGTTTTGCGGACTACCCTCCTCATTCCACACACAGACTAAAAGGGTTTGCAAGCGGGTGGCATAATGAGTGTGTTTGTGTGTGTGTGTGTGCTCGCCTGTGCATTTGTGAATGCACATTAGAAAGGCCTTGTGGTGTGGAACCCAAATGTGAGTGTGAGTGTGAAAGGGGGGTAGTTTGTAATGTGTGTGTGTGTGTGTGTGTGTTTGTATGTTTGACGTCATGTTTGTTCACTCTGTGGCTGAGATGGCACCTTCCCTGACGCCAGATGCCCAAGAAAACGGCGTCCCAATTCCGTTCTGGCCCACTGAGTTGGGTCGTTAAAGACACACACGTGCATGCGCGCGCACACACACACACACACACGCACTTTGTGTGTCTCTAAAACAGGGACACAGATTATTCATAGATTCAGCCTTTTGAAGTTTTCAGACCTGTGATCACTGATGAGGAACCGGCTCCACACACACACATGTACAAACAGAGGCTAAATGTCTATGTATACACTCACCTCTGCACATGTACACAGTCCCACACACTTTGCTTTAAAACTTCCTCACCTTCAGTTCTTAATATAATATTTCAAACGCAGTGTTTTATTTTTTGTAAATCAGCATGTACAAAGTCATTATTGAAGCTGCGTGCACAGAAGAAATATAAAGTCTGTCTCTATGTGTGTCACCCTCAGCCCCTCTATCTAACCTGGTTGTGAGTTCGCAGTAGGCTGCATGTCTCCCTCTCCTGCTCCCGCTCCCTGGCCAGTCGTTTCTGCTCCTCCTGCAGCTGTTGTTTCTCCTCCTGTAGGACCCGCATGGCCTTCAGCAGCTCCCTGCGCTCATGCTGCGCCTCCTCTACTCGCTACAAGGCAGGAAACAGATCAGACAGAGAGGGTGAGAATCCCTCATTCTCAAAGATTTTGGCAGTCGAGTAACTCTGTGATTTCTGAGCCGTCTCTATCGGCGCTGCGTAGGGAACTGAGGCTGTGTTGTAAGGGAATTTGTGCTTTTCACTTCAGCCGACATCTGTGACATTTGAGGTCATGGGAGGTCGGGAAGAGATCCTTCATTGGGGTTCAAGGCACTAAAGAAAGAACGGAAACCTCAAAAGGAAACGTGTTCATCTTGCATGTCCTACCTCCATCAGGCCAGTCTTTGTGGTGACGACCAGTATGTCAGAGTTGCTGTCGTCCTCGGTAACAGTCAACAACTCCTCGGTGGGTGTGGCTGACCTGAACTGGAAGGGTGTACTGGCTCCTCTGATGTCACCAGCATGTGTAACATAACAGAACTGGTAGAACTCTCCATCAGATTTAGGTACATAATAACCTAGAGAGTGACGAGATAAGAGTGGGCATGTTAAATTCACTTTATGTTTTTTTTTTTTTTCCTTTCTCCAATTTATTTCATATTTACTTCTTAGCGGGAATTTAGTGAATTGGGAAGTATTTTAAGGATTTGATTACAATACATTACATGTCATTTAGCAGACGCTTTTATCCAAAGCGACTTACAAAAGTACATTTAAACATTTAATTTAAAAAGTGTATTTAATTTGATGGCATCTAACGAGAGGAGGCTGCTGAAGTGAAACTCCGAATATGGGTTGGTGCCTGATGTGAGTCACGCATGTGTGAGTCATGTTATTACAAAGACACGGTGGACTCCTTCCAAGAGAACTTTCTCTCTATGTAGATATGAAAACACAGCCGCTCATTGTTTCTGTTGATACATGTATTAAAGCATAATTATGATAATTACATTGCATTTCTGCCAAAGGAGACATCAAAATGTTTCTTCTCCATGAAGAGCAGTGAGAACATGCATCCTTTTAACGCAAACACAGTGGCAAGTTCATTTATCAGGAGAGAGTGACTGAGGTAGGAAACACACATCATTTATACACACTCAGTGGTGTTCCAGTTCTCACCGGTTCCTGGAGTGCTGGATCGCTGAACCTCCGACGGGTTTTACTGACTACTGACACACCGCAGCACGCTCTCATATTTGCAAAGTGTAACGTCGGACCGTTCCAGGCCCAGTAAAACCAGTTTGCAGGCTCTCAATGAGTGCGCGCGTGTGTGTGTACGTGTGTGTGAGTTGAGAGGTGCTCGGGTCTCAGGCCGTCGTTTGCGGCTGTGTTCCCTTATTAAATAAAAGTGCTGGTTTTTATATGTGCCATAAAATGGAGGAGTTACTTTGGAAAAACCCAGAGTCCGTATAGCGGTTTACATAGTGTGTGTATGTGTGTGTATGTGTGTGTGTGTGTGTGCCCACGCCTGTGTGTCCTCTTTAGGAAATTTTCCGGCATAATCAGTGACAATTTAGAACCAGTAGTTTTCATGAAGACCAAGACCTGGTCCTGGGGAATTGGTTAAAAGGGTTCCCACACCTTGGTGGACTTTTGAAGGACTTTCCAGGACCAATTCCTTCACATTCAAGGACAGAATGTGCTGACACAGCTTAAGGCGGGAGGGCAACTTCGCCCACGACGTCCACTTTTGTTGATTTGCTGCACGCTCTGCATCTGGCCAAGTGATTGTCCTTGGGATCTTGGGCAAGCCAGTCTTTGTAATTGTCTTTGGTGAGCCAAAGATCTTGGAATTTGCATTTCCCAGGCATCACGTCATTTGCTCTCTCCCTTGCTTAGTGTTACTCGTTTATTGTTCTACATGGAATCTCACATCAACGGCAGAGAGAGAGAGAGAGCGAGAGAGAGAGACACAGTGGACAGTGTCCACAACACCACTAGTAATTACGACTTGATGTTAGGCCTAGTCTACGTACAACAAGCAATGCAGGACACATTAACTTAACTTCTTTCTTGCACAACATTCAAGCACTTTTAATGACCCATGTCTATTTTGGGGCGCTTTCCAGTTAATACCAGTTAGGTATTAGCAGGTTATGGTTCGGGTTTGGTGGTAACTCTTTGTTTAGGGTGTCCAAATGAATGGAACTCAATGCAGTATCCATAAAAGGATAGCTACACGAACCTGTGTGTGTGTGTGTGTGTACCTTGAAACACCACAGTCCTGTGAACAGTACTTCCTGGTTCGTAGTTTTCAGGCATAGGAGACCAAAGGAAGGTGTAGTAATCCCTGGCTGTGCTCCAACCCACCTACGGAGGAAATGTAAACCAAACATGATTGACAGGGTTACGCATCATTAAATAGTTTGGAATATACATGGTAAATGATATTTGCGGTAACACATATGATACACAAATCTTTGTCTAACTTTGTCCAACGCCACACGCGATAAAGGAATGTGCAGGATTACATTCGGTCTTCAAGGCAAGAATGGAAACATTTAAAACCATGCGCCCTCATTCTTCCACACACCTACTCCGCCCCTCACTTCCTTACCCTTCTGGGCTCACAAAAAAGAGGCTGCGGCGAAGGTGTGAGAATGGGGTGGGAAGGCAGGGGTGTACAAAATGTACAAAGCCTTGTGTGCGAGTGCACACATGCGCAGACCCCCGAGTTGTCGGAGAATGTCCCATGTGGAAATGAGGAAAGGAGTTTGGGGTGGATAAGAACAGGGAAAGACAAATTTATAGAAATGTGATTCTATGAAGTTTTGTGTGTGTTGGTAGGTGACAGATGATGACAGGGAGTTGTGAACATCATAACTCATGTCCTGTGTCATAAATCTGTCACACACTCTCCCTGTCTGGGCTGCTCTCTCACACACACACACACACACACACACACACACACACACGGACACCTCATTTCAGCTCACATGTGCGATACATGTTTGCAACATTACAGAACTGCACCTTGTTGTTGTCCAAACAATTTTGCTGCCACATTGTTATCATATAATATACAGTCCAGGCAGTTGTCTAACCACTGTAACTGATGCAAGTAATTATAGGATGTACAAAGCACTAGGAGGGGTCATTTGCTTCTTTAAATTAACTGTGACATTGAAACATCGACTAGTAAAGTACCTATAAATGTTAACTGGTTCCTATAAACAATTGCTACAGTTAAACACAGGTACATTAACACGACTTAATTCACAAACGATTTAACTGGACGAATAAAGAAATACCAGGGAAAAACAAAGGAACATGCCAAGCTGCGACAAAGTATATAGAAAGCTTTGTTGGCAACAACTTTATCAAAATCAAAGGTTTGAAAATTCTGTTGCACAATTTAATTACACTGTTCTCCTTATCGACCAGTTATACTCAAAATAATGCTATTCAAACAAATGTTTGAAGCCAGCATGGCAACCAGGGCCAAGAACATTCTTTCCACCTCCACCGGAGTCTCAGTGAGAGGCTTGGCCGCAGACTCCCACCAAGTTTGCTTGTGTGCTGCCTGCTCACGTGTATTTGCTTTAGAGAAGAAAAAAAAAAAGGACATAAATAATTTTGCTAATTGTAGAGTGAAGTTGATTGACGTACAGTTTGGTATGGTGAGGCATTCCAACGCAGGAGTGATATTATACAATAATCATAGGCAAAGCAGCTATCAATCATTCATCCAAGGTGCGAGGGAACGGCCTGATGACATGTTAATTATACACTCACACAACGGGTTTCTCCCTGTCGACCCAACAAACATGCCACAACTGAGACGACCTCCACAGGGCTGTTCAGCAGTTGTGTATGCGTATACCTGTGTGTGTGTGTGTGTGTGTGTGTGTAACTCTACTTAATTGTAACTCAAAAAATAAAAATACATTTGAGTGATGTATAAAAAAAAAAACTATCACAATTCTGAAAGACAATAGAAAACATGACATGCTTGATCAGAATGTTGTACACTGATGTTACACAATGGGAATCTACCACATATTGTTGTGTAAACATTACCAGCCACTAGGTGGTGTCTGTGTACAACTCAAATGATGAGTGTCTGCCTGAGCTGTCTGAGTCATCCTCACAGGCAGTCAGCTATATTGTCTCTGTCTCCCTCTCTGAAACTGGTAACGCCTATAGATGTGAGAGCAAATGGGAAAAATGTTCTCTCCCTGACTCATCTCAGCACAAAGGTTTTGCCTCTGGGAAGCAAAAAGACTCACATCACAGACGACCATTTATTTTCTTTTATTAGTTCAGATCATTTGTGCTCTGTGGGAAAGTTGAATCAGATAAATCATTCATAACAACACAGCAACCTGTTGATTTTTTTCCAATTTTTCGCTTCCAAACACCGAAGGCGAAGCATAACACTGATTAACGCATTTGCATAGCGATGTCAGCTCACTTCCTCTTCGGATGAGTTATTATTACTAAATGCACACATAAATACTGACCTGTTTACACATGTTCCACTCATAAAAGTCATGATCACAGCAAAATGAATTGAATCCTAATCATATACACATTCACAGTGCCAATATTTTGACAGCATTAGATTCAAATTTAATGAGCACACAAAAAGACAGACGTGAATCAAAACGGATTAAATGACTTGTAGTCTGCTTGTTGCCCAACATGAAGTACTAACCATGAAACAGGCTTCATTAGCGTGGATTACAACAATTAAATTTTCCAATTGACTTTTTCCAAATAAACCCAGCATCTTTATTCTTTTTTAATTGAGCTGGTGGATTTGAAGTCAACAATAAAATGTTTGTCTTTTGACTTTACGAGACATTAGGCTTCCTACTTCACATTTCCTGTTAATTACGTGTGAGATTTGATGGCCTTGATAAAAGAGCGGAGCAGAGCGGGAGGTTGGTTAGCAGGAAGCAGGGAAGAGACTGATGGAAAGACAGAGGGGAACGAACAAGTGAAGTGGAGTGGAAAGAGGTCCTAATAAGAATCAGAGTGGTTCATAAAGAGCACCAAATGTTTGCCCCCCAGCGAGAGCTTCTGTAACCAGCCCACCGTGTTTCACTCTTCCTCTTCTTCCAGAGCAACTACACCAAAGCTTGAAGTGAGGTTTAAGGCATGCAGTGAAGAGCTAAGCCATTAGAGTCGAGGCGGATGTACGTGTTAACGAGCCAAGTTCAAACCTATGGCCAATTAATTAAACCATAACACACAATCTATGACACAAACACAATGTAATGGCCTGAGAAAAGCTCCAATCTCTAAGTACCTCTTTGTAACATAAGTGACTTCAGATTAATAGCAACCTTGTACTTAAGTGATTACACTTGGAGTTGTCTTTGAAGGATGGTCTGAGCAACAGCAGCTGTGTGTGTGTGTTTGTTTGCATGTGCGTGATGTACCTTGAAGATGCCCACCCAGTCTTTGGGGTGGGGTGTGATGTACGGGGTCAGGGTGTAGCGACACTCCAGGGGCGCCTGCGGCAGGAAACTTTTCCCCACATTCTGGAAGATGACGTGGGCAAAGTTGGACGTTTCCATGACGCTGACGCTGCTGCCTGGCGACGAGTCCACCACCTGGAAGGATGACATTGTCTCCTGTCGGTCACTTCATTTGTCTGTAAGGGAAGACCAGAGTAAAGAGACAATGAGTATGTAAAAAGAGTGAGGGGAATTCTGTATATCTGTCCCTGCGTGAACACAAAGCCAAACGTTTTCAGTACAGTAGCAGAGTATAAGAGCTTTGGTTACTAAATTGGCTCAGAAAATACAAAAGGGTGAAGTCAGTAACTAAACAGCTGGGTATTACTAATTAGTATGATGTGTACACACCTCTGGGCATGGGAATTTACAGTACTCTAGATCATTTGTTTTTAAAGAGTGGTATTGCACTTTTACTTAAAGGGGAAATCCATCTTTTGCCATGGTGTGAAGGTATTACTCAGCCTGTGAAACAGCTGCTAACATGGTGACTACATGGCAAATAAAGGACATGGATTTTAACCCAACAATTACAGCCTAAGGAATTATGCTTTTAAAGGATTACAGGATGCAGTATTTTTATTTTATTTTTTTTAACCTGATGCAAACTAGGGAGTTAAAATCAAAACACATATCTGACACATCTGTCACCTTTGCCCACTATTTTCAAGTCAAATCAATTCACAGCATTCATTATCTCAAGACACTTTACATAATAAAGCCAAGACATTAACATTTTACAGAGTAAAAGAAAAACATCCACACAATGAACAAGTAAAAAACATGAAAATGGGGGAGAGAGGAAAAGTAAAAGAAGAGAGAGAAAAGGAGAGGAGGAGAGGGAAAAAGAGGTGGTGATACAAGAGAGAGACCAAGATCAGATGCATTTCAACAGCACTATCATTTCTATTTGACAATGACAATGAAGGTTTTCTTTTCTATTCTATTCTATTATTAGTAGTAGTAAATAGTAGTAATAACGTGTTTATTATCACAAATGATCCTGCTGTCAAAGCTGCTTGTGTCATCATTCATTACACTATCATTACTTTGTGATCATAAACATGTTATTACTACTACTACTAATAATAATAATAATAGAACAGAATAGAATAAAAATAGAATAGTATAGAACACTTTACTGTCATTGCATATCAGGTATACACATTGAAATTGCTGTGTTAAAGTAAGAATAGTAAGAATAAATACAATCAAATAAGAATAAATAGGGATAAAGGGATTATTTAAAAAGAAATATATAAAAGTAGACAACACAATTAGTTATTTTTTAGTCTGTTTGTCTTGCTTTTTATGCACCTGGACCTCCTACCAGAGGGAATGTTAAACAGGTGCTGTCCTGGGTGTGAGGGGTCAGCAACAATTTTCCTGTAATAAATAATAAGAATGATAATAATAACATCTGAAGTCCCAGGAAGCTGCAGAACAAGGACTCGTCTCCAAACATTATGACGACTTGTAATGGGCACCACATTTTGTGGTGATAGCATGAAGCTAACCAGCTGGGGCAACTCTTTGAGGATAGATATTGAATTTTAACAAACAGATGAACCATAAGTCCACTGCAACTACACACCATATGTTATGAGAATTTTATAGTGATCACACATTAGTTGAATTGTGGTGAAGGAGGTGAACTACATGATTCACACAGTGTGATGCACCTGCTTTGTGTCTCTGTCCTCTGTGGTTGACAACAAGGCTGAAACAACAAACCATTTCCATTTGACCCAACCCTGGATTCCCTGGACTAGATAGATGTGTGAGGTGTGTAAGTGACTTAGTCATTTCATAACTGAGGCTCTGTTTGGTCAAACCAGCTATAACAACACTGTCTGTGTGCTGAGCTACAGACATCATCACTGGCTAAAAGGATCTCAGAGGCGCAACGGAACAGTTGTGTCGTGTCACAGTGTCACAGTTATCCACAGGATAATCTTATTTACGGCGGCTATGGCAGCTAACATTAGCCTGCGAACAGGCCATGTCGTGTCAAGTCACCACCAGCTAGCGAAACATTATCACAGAGAATCGAAAGACGGGAATTAAAACTTAGCTTGGAATCGAACGCGTACACCTTTTCATGTGAAGTCCACTTGCAAAAAAACAGTGACTTAGTGCCGGACAGGCCGGTGTTTCAGTCACTGTCCTCGCAGTTGTCAAAGCTCTGACGACGATGCGTCTCCTCCTGGAGGGATAGATGCTGCTCCACTTCCGGGATGCTGTGCAACACCGAGGATGCTGAGGATGCGCAGGGGGAGAAGGTATGTAAGACTGACAACTGCTAAATTAATTATCTATCATAATAATTAAATCAATGATGTGCCTTTGTTTCGGCTACTCCCCCTGTGACTTCTATCACACGCGCATAAGTTGTTTTACTGTACACGTTGTATGCATTTCATAACAACACAAATACACATTGTGAAGTTAGATTTTTATTTTAAATTGGAATATTTCATATAATGTATATATTCCCATTGATGTGTTGCTTTTTCTGACGGTTATATTGATTTAGTAGGGTTTAAAAGGCATAAACAAGTAAAAGTACAGGATGTCCCGCCTCTGCTTTATTTCCATTGGCTGACGAAACTCAGTGAGCGCTGTGATTGGCTGTCATCATAGCAGGCTGTTCTTGCTTGGCAGCTGTCACCGTCCGTTGAGGTCAGAGGCAAAGAAGCATGGCTGCGTTGTTCAGAGGGTCACGAAAGTTATGGTTGAGGTGGAGTAAACATGTCGACCTTGCCCACGGTAATGTATGCGCTCATGTTGTCGGCTTCCTCGTGTCGTTTTTGTGTAGAGAGCAATTCGAGGGGGACGTTTTCTGCTCGAGCTGATAAGCTAGGTTGTTAGCCCACTGAGGAAAGTACAGTGAGCAGTTACTGCCCATTTTCAGTTAAGTGTGTCGCTCAATGGACACTGTGTCCCCGAACTGGCCACCTGCTCTGAGCTTCTCACTCATGCTGTATGAGGACACCGGGCGGCTAAAATTGGCGAACATGACATGTCTGTACTCTTTTTTTATGGCTGTGCATTATGTCTTGGTGGTACTTGCTAATACTCGACGAGGTGTTGCTCAACAGTTCTGTGGTTCGATCTTCACCACGCACACACGTACGCATTAGCCTTGGGCTCCAAATGAACCAATTCCTCCATTCCCATCCCACAGTGCAATACATAACTGTACTCAACGGCCACTTTATTAGGTACACGTGTAGACATGGGTCAGGACGACCTGCTGAATTTCACACGTAGCACATGTATCTATGTTTTCAAACACAGCCATCTGACCCTAGTTTCTCTGTAGGGATGACTAGGACTGACTAAAATATATCACAAGTGCTAACCAATGTAAACGAAATTTTACGAATTTCTGAATGTGGCACATTTCACATTCATAACAGCTCTAAGAACATAGATGAACCTGTAAAAACAAACAGACCAAGAAAAAAACCCCCAATAACAAATACATTTAATAGACCAGTCTGTAGAAGATTAAATCACAAGGGCAATAATAAAGAGTGCAGCTTTGTACAAAATCAGTTTTGATTGACAAAACAGCAGCAAACATGTGGGTATTTTGTCTGGATTTCAAAGATAGCCAGCACTATCTTCATTATCAAGCAATGAAAAGTTAAATGGTTTACAAACAAGATATATTGTATTAATTCAATACTATAAATGTGATTATTATCAGTGCAGCAGCCTTTAAAACCAGGAAAGTGCACTGTCACAGATACCTTATCTTGACAGGACAATATTCAAAATCTAAGATGATATCTTGTCTCATGTCACAATATCGGTATTATCATACCAGAAAATCACTTTGTTTGAAGTAGAAGTCCCCTTTTGCAATTATATTTGAGCAGCGTGTGAATTTTTTAATTCTGCAGTACACAATTTATTTAGGAAATGTAGTGGAGTAAAAGTTGCTGGAAATATAAATAACAAAGAAAAGTACAGATTTGTGAAATATTTGTACTTTGTTATATTACAAAACCGCACAATGTATATAATATCGATATAAATGCCTGTTTCCAACTAAAGGCAATGTCAAATGTCATCATTATAACAAGACTATGGTTTCTTTATCATATGTGAAAACATAGTCTTTATTTGCCCTTCATGATCCAGGCCTGATTCTGTTGTTTGTAATCTGGTTGGCCGTCTACCAGACTTTCTACTCTGTTTCGTACCTGTTAACCTGGCTGGACCTTGGCTGAGGCAGCAGTGTTTAATAGCTTGGCCAGACTGCCCAGAGCTGGTGGTTTGTTACAGCAGAAAGACTTTCTCGCTTGTTATCGATTCCAGTAAGACAATTTCCAGTATAATTCAATTAAATCTGCTGATGGTATTCACTGCCATTTATAATGATACTCAATTCCAGACATCGAAAATTTATCATACCTAAATTACAGCTGTAAATAGTTTTATTAGGCAGGTTGAATTAAACCACACCTTCTACAAAACATGGTGATATACAAGTCATTACATTTTTCTAAAGCTCCTCTGAAACTTAATATGTTGGGAGTGATATACATTTGTCTTTTTCTGGTCTTGAGCTAAAGGAAATGCTCAACATTTTCCTCACACTTCTTTTGTTTTCTTCCCTCAGTGTCAGTACGATCGATGGCCTCAAAAACACCAGTGGGGTTTATTGGTCTGGGGAACATGGGTACTCCCATGGCCAAAAACCTATTAAAAAATGGTTATCCTGTTATTGCCACTGATGTCTTTCCTGAGTCTTGCAAGGAGCTGCAGGACCTTAATGCTCTGGTAACACACTAATACATTACATTTGCACATTTATCTTTTACTTAGCATGCTAAATTGGCCACGGATAAACTCAATATTGACACTTGCAAGCTAATGCGTTACAAGTAATTTGTTCTTTCTTAGTCGATAAGCTTTGTGCCTCTGAGCCGACAGGTTGTTACAATTTAGAGCTTTTGTGTGTGTGTGTTTTGACAATATTGTGCATAATGATGGCTCCGATGTTCAGGTAGTGGATTCACCGGCAGAAGTTGCAAAGAAAGCAGACCGCATCATCACAATGCTGCCATCAAGTCCAGACGTCTTGAAGGTCTACACTGGTCCAAATGGCATCCTTAAGTAAGCAGACTTTACTGTCACACACTATCTGTGATATATGTGACATTTTATTACACACGTGGAAAGGTTTGGCTCAACAAATGTTTTTCTTTTTACAGTAAATGAAGTGTTCGGTCTATTTTTTTCCCTCTTCAGAAATGTGAAGAAAGGAACACTGTTGATTGACTCCTCCACCATTGACCCGGCTGTCTCAAGACAGATGGCAGTTGCTGCGGAGAAGATGGGTGCAGTGTTCATGGATGCTCCAGTGACAGGAGGTAATGTTTCACCTAAAAATTTTGTTGACTTGCTGACTTGAATTAAGAAGCCATTTTTGCATGATTGATTCTCAGTGATTAATATTTTCATGAACCAAGCTGTGTTTTGCAGAGAGGATATTACATTACATGCAGCATTGACTTACTTCTCTGTTAAAGAGCATTGAAAAGCAGAATCAGTGTGCTATTTTGTTCATGGTACTATGACCTCTCAGCTTTGCTCCTGAGCTGTCTGACACTCTTTTGTATATCTAAACTATGGGACCTTTTTGGCTAGTCCTAGGACATGGATTGTAATTACTGAGCAGGCCAGCCAGTAGATGCCCTCCACAGACTTTTATTGCTGCTTTTGACCGGGGGGACTTAAAGGCAAGGTTAAGGTTTTAAGTCCTCATTATGTCGGTGCTGTCTGCTTGTGACGGCTCTTTGACAGAGCACAGGATCGGCAGTCGACCTTAATGGGCTGAGCAGCAGTGGAGAATCCCGTGTCAGAGCTTTTCATGTTGATGGAGCCGTAATGGCGGGTATCCCATGTTAGTGCCTTTCATGTCAGATAAAGAGTCATAAAGAGGAGAGAAACTACGCTCACATTGAGTGCCAGAGAGAAGAGGGAGATAAGACATGAAAAAGACACATTGCTGTAAAACTGTCCATCTCTCTGTCTAGCTCTCTTTCTCTTTTTCTACACGCACACACAGTTCTTTTGATTTAACTATGCAGTTATTACTGTGTATCAGACTACCAACTCTGATCAGTCTGTTTGCTTTTTACTGCACATTTCATCCATGCACAATGTAGCTCCCCCTCTCTCCCATACAAACATAGACTTGGCCCACACATACATCCTTTACCAGCTGGCATCAAAAAGCACAGACCGACTGCATTCGGTGAGATCAGAGCCTTAAGCCTGTTACTCTCCCTTAACACACACAGACTGTTTACATAGTATAGACAGTGCACAGTTCATGCGTGCAGTCTTCTGTGAAGGTTCTTCCTCTCTTGTCTCTTAAACTAAGCCTCTTTTACTAGCCTAAGATGACCAATGATTTACCTACTCCCTCTGGCCTCTGCAGTTAGCTCTGCAGACACTCTTCTCATTCACACACACATGCACATGCACATTAGACACATGCTGCATGTACCTACCTTCCTGGTGTCGCCTCTAGTCATCCATTTGTCATATTAATAAGTGCAAACAGCATGCTAAGTAAGAAGTAGAAGTAATTTATGATGTGAAACAAGCATCAGTCACTGAAATTAAAGATATCTCTCTATGTTGTTGGAAATAAAGAATACAGTCTTTGTGATTTAAACTCTTGGACAAACAAAGCCAACTTTAGTACAGCTTTATATTTTAATGACAAAACAAATAATGGGTTCAATTTAAAAAAAAAAAAAAGGAATCGGCTAAGTTGCAGCACTAAATGCACACAGAGAGACATGCATCCTCCGTTGAGGTAGGGAATCATAGTTTTTGGCGATGGTGATGACCCTGATAATCCAGGTTAAACCTGTGGAAAGAGGTCAAGAAAAATGTTGCAGTATGTGGCAACTACACAGGAAATCAGAGAGTCTTGTATCAACAGCCCCCTCCCCCCCACAGCACCCACCCCACCCCCACATTTTCCACATCACTGTGTTGGATATGAGGTAAACATGCTGTGTTCTAACCAGGAGATGGCACCCTATCCCAAACAGGGCACTGTCATACTCATAATGTGTGTGTGTGAAGTTGATGTTTGTGAGATATAGAGAGACAGTCCCTGTGTTATTACTGTACTTTCAGAAGTTAAACATTGTACTACATAAAGAGGAATTTAAAATAATTGATTACTTACTATTAGTTCAAAACCACAGCCAATATCATCCCCGATTGACTGAAGGGACATAGTAGTATAGTACTATATTATTATATAATATCTATTCTATCTAATATAGTTGATATCGTTTAGATACATTTGCTTAAAATGACTTTGAAACAACGTGACTGAAAAGTTGGATCAGTTAAAATCATTCTGCCCACATTTAGTGTGATGTCCTGAGCTCTTAAACTTTTGCAGCCTGTTGTTTGTGTGGTTTCTCCTTTTTTATTTTAATTTTAGTTCAAACTAAATACTTTTGTGTGTGTGAGGTGGTGAATTTAAACTGAAATGTGCATTTGTATGTCGTGTGCGTCACTGGAGGTTTTGCACTCAACTGTGGGATCTTAGTTGCAGAGTCATAACCCTTTTTTAAAAAAAAAAAAACAGCTTTCACTTTCTTCTCATTGGCGTCCTGTGGGCTTTCCTTCTTGACCATTGTCAGGACATTAGCACTTTGCATATGCACACATGTAGTATTAGTGTAGACACATGCTTGCACACACACTTCTTCTGCCAAGGTCTGTTGTCATTAAAAGGGTCCACATGCAAAGTTGACCCACAACAAAACAAGCTCTGATGTCACAGGCTGAGGGTGTTGGCACGGTGATGGCAAAAATAGGAGGTCTGGCTTACAAGCGACGGGGTCGTTAGCAGTAATTACCCAGAATGCCTGTGTCTGTGTGCCCACGGTGGGCTGCCACTTTGCTAACGGACGATGGCTTTAAAAAGGCCCTAAAAACCTTTCATTGTGTTTTTCCCAGCATTGGGAAAGTCAGCTATTGGTTCAAATGAAAGAAAGTAAGAGCCCCGCTGTTGTGGAACCATGGGCACTCGGAGTAATGTTGTTTGTTTGTGAGGCCTTATAATCCTCAGCTAACTACCTATTTAGGCTGAGTCTCAATGCCACTCTAATCATATCCATACCACATCAGTGAAGGCTGAGAGCTGCAGTGTGTCATTTGCTGACAGTTTGAACGTCATCCTCCAGCCTGTAGGAGCTTGTTCGAGCTAAAGCTGGCACCAGTTGGTTTGTCAATCGGCACTGCCAATCCACTCAAGACTCAAGTTCTCCCTCCAGGCCCATAGGACCAGGAGTTTCTTCTATAAAGATCAGTTCTTAATTTTTCTCACACTGTCAGACCTGAAATAAAATGTTATTACTTTAATGAAAAGCACAGTGGATTGATGGAAAATGAATCTTTTTTTGCAGCTGTTCACAGTATTCACAAAAGATTGTTGTCTCTAAAAAGGTACATTGCTACAGGCATAAGCTTAAATCACAATATGTGGAACGGGTGATTATTTTGTCATTAGGTAATGTCTGAAATTAGCTCCTTGTTCACTTACTCATTGTGTGTATCACCATAACTTGTCAGTTTTGGTTTGGAGCTGAACTGATCAGTAAAAAGCTACTATTTTGTTGATTATCTAATTTATGTCAAACATTCTTTTTTTTTTAGCAGACATGTCAATCCCTAGGTCTGGCTTTCAAATTTTGTGTTTGTGTGTTTGTGTGTTTTCTGATTTACTGTCATTTATGTGATAATAAACTCATTATCAGTAGATTATGGATGTTTTTCCCCCCATTAGTATGTAAAATATTTTCTGAGGAATCTTCTGACAAAATAATTGTGTAATTAATTATGCAATTTTCTGCTGCTAGGGCACTGTTGCCTTCACCACTGCTGTTGTCATGCACTTCATTTTCTCCCAGTGAGGATTCCTTCCCTGGCTATTGTTCAAGAGGCTTTCAAGGTACATTATCTGCAGAGGTCTCCTCCTCTCTGAAACAAACCAACCAGGTGATTAAATCAAATCAGAAAACTTAATAAAGTAGTTTCATGTTCAAAATCGTCCTGAGGATGGAGTAAAAGACATTTTGGCGGCCATATTAGAAGTGCCCTCCTCTCCAAAACAAACAGATCCAGTGATCAAATCTAATCAAAAACGTAAAAATATTTTTTTGCAAAGGTTATATGAGGCCATTGACATGTGACTAAATGAAATAGACTTTTATCTTGAATTACTTCATGGATTTGTCAAGGTTTGAAGGTTTGTGTCTGATACCAATATCATAACCATCAGTATGTACAGATACCGATATCAGTCCAATATCGTTAAAACAATGTACTCATTGGTGTTGTGTGCAGCTGAGTCACGTTATGGTCACATAACCTTGGTGGTGCATATTTCTCTTGACGAAGCATTTACATTGTTTTTGTGATTGTATCACATCCTATGTGGTTATTTTACTGATGTCTGATTTAGTATCAGACTGATATCACAGATGCAAGAGTTTCTGCGTATATTTTACTTGACTTTCTCTTTACAACAAACTTACCTCTGATGTGTGTGGTCAGAGAGCACTCAGTTCTAAACAACCTAATCCAGTCTGAGAATTGAGAACATGAGTCTTGGAGCCTGTGGGCAGTTTAGTGAAGGTTAGTGGTGATTCTCTGACACTGAGTTAAGGAATTGGGTTGGGTGGGAAGGGGGAGTTCTGTCGCAGTCTGTCATGTTGAATGCTAACCAGCGCTAGGGAGAGTCAGTGGCCCAAAGACTAGATTAGCATAACAAGCCTTTCACTGACGGGTTTTGGTGACACTGAGGGAGAGTGTGGGGAGCCAGTGGGTGGGAGTAAGTGACCAGGGATGGCGATGATGGAGGGGTGTTGAGAGGGGACTGTAGCCTATGCTCCAGATGGAGGTAGACCCACAGCAGCTGGGGACTGGCTCTTACATCTCTGCCCCTGTGTCATCTGTTGTGTGTGTGCGCGTGTCTGTGTGTGTGTGTGGGGACGTTTATATGTGTGTGTTTGCACACAAATAGCCAGCTGGTGTATGAGTCCTACAAAAAGTCTCCTGTCTATCAAAAATAGCCCAAACATCACACTGAATGTCACTTATCTAAAAGAGAATTAGCATTCTGTCTATATGAAGGACAGTTTCTGCACTTTAGCCATGTGCTGGATATGTGTGTGTGTGTGTGTGTGTGTTTGTGTGTGCCTGCCTGCTCACTGCCTAATTGGGGATCATTATTAACTTGCTCTGTCCTCGATGAGTCTCATTGGGCCAGGGAAAGGATTGATTGTGGATCTCTCCTGCTCCGTCCATCCTCTGTCACCTATCATTGACCAACTTCTCCCCTACAGATTAGTGCAGTTACTGATGATGATAATGATGATGATGATGAGGGCTGATCTGGTGGTCAGTGAATAGATGTTGTAAACTAAATTCTTAAGGCTGCTGGTGTAACATTTGTGTACAAGAAGTCCTTTCCTCATTTTTCCAAAACCCAAATTTTGCTCCAGTTGCCTTCTTGCGCAAGGTTCTCATGGTGGGTTTGTGTGTTGGAATCAGTTCTCATGGCTGCATGCTCGTAAACTGCAGCCGATAAAGAGTCTGTTTTTAACATAACAGAGGGGCATTAGCAAAGTTGGCAGATAAACTGTTGAAAGTGCTGGATTTTTTTGCATGTGTTTTTAAGTGCTTGTGAGCGATTTTGGTTAACGCATACCTTTTTACTGTTGGACTTATTCACTCGATATCCGTTATACTTTTTACGGGGCCCATTTGGGTTTTTAATTTGTTGGAGAAAAAGATCTCTGCCCTTGAGTGTAATTATAATGTTGCACCACATGAGGCTGCGATGTTGGCCTGTAAACATCCTACCCCCACTGGCTTACACTGCAAGAAGTCAAGTCCCGTTGATTCAAGGCTGTAATATTATTATGTGTGAAGGCTCTTTTAGGTTGAATTATAGATGACTGCAATGCTGCCAAAACTTTGACTTAACACGTGCATATAATTATAATCCCAGTGACAAACAAGGTAGTATGTTCCTATGGCCAGTTTAATTGCACAAACTACAATTGTACCCAAAAGTATGGCATGAAATATGGCGTATCCCTGAATCTTGCCTACATTCTTGCAGATAAGGCAGTTACATTATCATTTAAAGAAATCAACAGTTTAAAGGAGGGCTAATGATATTATAGGTGTTTTATTTTTTCTCTGAGTGTTTTTCCATATACTGTGGGGGGAAAAACATGGCTACGGCTCGCTGTCAAATGCGTCATTCGTTACCAAACTCTGGGACCATCCCTTCTTCTGTGTGTATGTGTGCCTGTGACTGTGTGTTGTTTGTGTAGTCCTCATATTCACAAATGTAGTTTAATTTAAACCCACTGCCAATAAAAAGTGCCTACTGGTTTACATGCGGCTCGTAACTCTGAGACACGACCTCAGAAGCTTCAACTGAAGTCTCATTGGCGGCTGGTACTGGGATCTCCACCTGTCCCTGGTACACACACACATACAGTTCACAGGAACACTCACACAGATACTGCATGCACATGTGCACACACATTCCCACCTACTTTGTATGTACAAATGTATGCCACTTCAAAAACAAACATGTTTAAATGGTTATGAGGCTGTCAGGAACTGCTTTGGTTGATTATTTTGTGAGTGATGAAAGAAGTGCTAATGAATTTAGTGTTTACTACAAACAGGCCAAAACCAAAGCTGTTGCTCTGATCTTCCTTTTACTTCACACAAGCAGTTTCACCCTCTCATGCTGGTTGACGCCTGAAGTAGAAGAAGCCTGCTGCTAAGCATCTGCCCTAATAGTGTTTGATTGCCTGCTTATTAACACGAGTTTTGTTAATAGAGGAGATCAGATGAACGAGCTGTTAGTATTTGCAGAACTAAAATGATGCATTGGCCACAGTATGTGTGCACACGCACACACATACTTTCAGACTCAGAAACATCATAAGATGTACTTTGGGAGCCATTTTCATTCTGCATTCAGCAGGGAATGTTTGTGTTGGATGATTTTACAGTGAGAACACAAACTTGTCCCATGGGGCCAAATGGAAGCAAATGACCTAGGAAAGGGGATAAGTACTATATTTCCCCGACATTAAAATTTGTAACTTTAAAATATAAGAAAGTGTCCATTACATTCATACCATTGTCAAATAAGCTATGCTGATTACGCGTATCAACTTCACATGACTCTCTCTTTTTCCTCACTGTTCATAACCCTTATTTCCCTGCGACATTCTTGCACTACACCCAGTATGTGGTTTGTGTTTATGTCAAGACAGAAGGAGGCAACAGCAACATCTTAGTTAAGTGAGATGGCTGCAAACAGGTTGGAATATGACTGAAAAGATGAAGGAGAACCTATGAATAGTTTCAAAAGTGAATCTGCTTCTGCTTTTCAAAAAAAACCCACCGTTTAGCAGTTTGACAGTGGAAATACTTCTTGTACCCATCCCGGTCTGTGTTACCACTGTACACACACAAAAGCACCCTCAGTCAGGTCTGATAGTATTGTTTGACAAAGCCCAAAGTAGTGGAAGTCACCAAAAGTTGCCCACTGCAACTTCAAATAGGACTTGGTTTTTGTTCTTGGTGTTCCCTCCTTTGTTGTTTATTGTTTATGTCACTCTGCATAATAATATTATTTGTAAATGATGAGGTTTCGTTTCCTGTGGCATTATGTAGTATATATAAGTTTTTCTCTAGTGGATGTTTTCTTAGTACCTTCATTCCTCTTCTTCTCTTTCCTCTCCATCTCTCTACGAGGTATCTTCTATCATAGGTCTCCTCCCACACACACGCACACAGACACACACACACACACTTTGTCCTCCCCCTAGGGGGCGTCGTGTCGTTGTGCAGTGCTAACGATCCAGGAATGTCACTCCCGCTGGGATGGATGAGCCGGCAGACCCGGTGCTCAGGAAACCTCATTAGGATTCTTCTTTAATCCGTCTCTGACAGGACCGGCCCGAGAACAGGACGTCCCCTCACACAAACACACACACATTCACACGCACATGCACACACATTGCAGTGGTGTAGACACTATCAGAGACTCGCACATCACACGTGCAAGCACAAATGCAGTCTAGTCTATGCACAATAATCACAAGACTCTCTCTCACACACACCACACACACTCATTGTTATGCTAATGATGTATTATTCTTCCAGCACCATGGATCTTCCATCATTCTGGTGTCACTGCTTATAGAAATCCACTACAGATCATAAGAGCTTATTATGGGTGATTAGTTAATTTGAAGGAGGGAGAGTTCGGAGGGATGCTGGGAGGCAGAGAGAGAAATATTGTTTTACTTCTCTGCTGTCATATCTACATCTCTCTCCACTTCTCTATTTATCCTCCCTTCTCTCTCACTCCCCTTCTTCCTTACCCTCCTTCCTTCTCCTCTTGGAGAGAAATATTGATCATCACATTGACTCTGTTATCAATAATCTCCTCTTTAGTCGTCCGCAAACGGTGATCTCCACTAATGAGCCAGCAGTTGTCACACTGCTCTTTCTGCGTGTGTGAGAGAGAGAACGAGACAGAAAGAGCGAGAGAGCACCAGTCTCCGCCATGAAAATAAACAAACGAAATGGAAAATGTATAGTTTATACCATTGACTGAACTTTCACACTTAGTGAAACAGAACTCCACATGAATTGTTTATCAACCTGAACAGTGTCTGAGCTTGAATACCAGTGCTGCTAATAGGGGCTAAAAATAATATCTCGATATTCTTGGGGAATTTGATGATAACGATAATCAGTCTATATCCTTCAAATATCTGATTTTAATCGTCTGAGTTAGAGCTCATTAATTGTTGCTTACAGATTCTATCAATGAACAAAATGTTCTCTTAAGCATTCAAGTCAAAATCCAAAGACTTATAATTGAACTATAGTGTGGAAACACTGAACTCTGGGTAAACAGAAAAAAGGAAATAATAAAAAAAAATTCAAAGACTTAGTTGCTTGGGTTGGTGTCTCCATCTTTTCTTGTGGCTAATCTGTGTGGAAGGTCATGTGACACTGAATCCTGCTCACTGCCGCAGCGAGGAGGGTTTCTGCTTTAGTGCGTGTTTTGTCGTTTCTCACAAAGTCATTTAAATACTCAATAATGTCAAGTGGCATATCTTTAAAACACCAATCAATCAATTAGACGATATATCTTGCTCACCTCTGGCTGCTAATCAAACACTTGATATATAAAAGTAGACTTAAATAGAGTCACACACAAATGAGATTAAAAGAGACTACATCCAGTAAAAAGAAGAAGATGAATCGATCATGTCTGTGGTCTGTGGACCATATGTGTGTATGATGATGTGTGTGGGGCGGCCGCATGTTAAGCGTGTGTTCACTGTGGTCCATAGGCAGCTGCCACAGCATGAGCTCGGTCTTAATTATGTAGCCCTAATGACCTGCTGACAGCTCATGGATGACACACATACAGGGCAGTCAGTGGCATCATAGTATACTTGACAACAGTACAGCCAATTATAGAGGGGGAGGAGAAAAAGAGATGTACATTAATGTTTGTGTGTCATGGAAATATACAGTAAGTGTCCTCTCCTCCTGCAGTGAGGCCTGATAATGTGATGTCAGCTGTTTTTTGCCTGGTAATTCCCTTTTAATTATTAACATGGACATTATTAGGCTTTTACTGTTAAGAGGCCTTTCATTAGAGCTAGACAACACCCTAAAGAGAGATTGGAAATCTCTCTTCCCTGTCCATCCCCCTTTCTTTCCTGCCTGTAGAGAAAGTCTGCCACTACATTCTTTCACTGTACATTAATGTATGTACATTGTGATATCTGCTATATATGATCTCAATACCACAAATTATTTGTGTCAAAGTTGTTTGAATATAAACAAATCACTCATCTCCACACAGCTCTCTCTTTATTTCTCACTATAGCTGTGGTTAGATCTTGTGTAGTATTTTTTTTCAAAATTTCAAAAACCATTTTGAGGTATACAACACTATTTTTTTATGCATGAGCATATGAGTGAGTGTCCCAGTGTGCGATTGGTCGAGTGAGTAAGAGGGACTGTGTCGCAACTGTATACATTCATGTTACTCTCACACGTTTTCTGCTGAGTTGGTGGCGCAAATGATCATTCCTGCAATTACTACCACAGTTACTTCTTCTACAGCTAAGCCTGTAGCATGCGTTGGTGCAGCAGTGCAAAGGGTCTCCTGTCCAACAGTGTTTTGCTGTGCCATGTTCTGTTTTTCAAATTCATATCATAACAAAAATAAACCGGTATACCAGCCAGTAATAATCTTGTCTCACCTAATTCTGTACATGGAAGTAATGCAAATACAAAGAAAAGTTTCAGAAATTTCTGCCCCTGTGCCACAGCTGTATACACACAAATGCTCCCTCAGTCAGGAATATTGCTCAACAGCATACAAATCAGATTACATTGTCTCTGTTCCCAAAGACCAAACACAGAGGCAGAATAATAACGTCATGAACAACCATAATTACTTAAAGCAACACGCTGCCGCTTTAATGTTTGCGGCTCATCACTGAAACATTTATGCGTCAGTTTCGTTGCATAAATTGGTGAAGGTAAGGTCGTCAGCTAAACTCATTCTGAAAGGGGCTTATTTCTGTAGAACCTTGTGGGTGGGGGCCAGGTTGCCTCCCACAACATGGCATGCTTCTTAACCCATCAGGCATGGGGAGGGATGCCTAATTGAACATGATAAAGTGTAAAGTTAATTACCCCTCACGCCTGTCACTGATACCCCCGTGAGGGGGTCTGGCCTCAGGCACAGCTGTTTGTGTGTGTGTGTTTTTGTGTGTGCGTGTGTTTTTGTGTGTGCGAGAAACAGTGAGAGTCGGGGTGACAGGACAAAAGGCAAGGGCTCCCATGAGAGTTGTGCGGTGGATGATGGCAACAATCGGCTTTTAAAGATACCTCTGTCCCTCTGGTGCACCACTACTTAACACGCCTGTCCCACTATGAGTCTCTCTCTCACACACACACACACACACACACACACACACACACACACACACACACACACACACACAGAAGAGTACACAGCTGACCTTTTAGACACAGTTGGTAGTGTTGAAATAGTCAAGTGGTTGATATATTATGTTCTTTTGTGTGGAAAATCCATACTAGGATGTAGCTTCTGAACTAAAATATGGTATGAATTGTTTGTTTATTTGGAGAAATGTGTTGCTTCCTTTTCCGTCTTATAAGAAGTTGCTGTTTGGTGCAGGTTCTACAGGTCTGGGTTGGGCTGTTTATTTAGCATCAATGTGGTTTTCACCTCAGTTAATCTCAACTGTGTGTTTGTATATGTATGTTTAGGTGTTGGGGCTGCCAGCCTGGCCAGATTGACCTTTATGGTTGGTGGACTGGAGGAGGAATATAATGCTGCACAGGAGCTGCTCACTTGCATGGGAGCCAACGTTGTTTACTGTGGACAGGTCGGCACAGGGCAGGTAAAGACATACACATACATGCAATAATACACATCATTTCATGTATACAGTCCCTCATCATCTTTGTCATCATATATGTCACTTATTACAGTCACTTGAATGCAATACCATTACTTAAATACTGCTATGTATGAATAAATTCATCCTAATGCAATTCTATGATGTTTTTTTAGTTTTTTTTTATTCAAACAGTTTTTTTCTCATCAAGAAAAGAACAATGCCTCTTTCTACATCTCTGATGACTAATTAAAATATGATTTTCTTTTGATATGACATATTGATCTGAGCTGTAGTTGTTTGTCATATAATGAGTTTTTAGGAACAAAGAAGAGCTCGTGCTGAGCACTGTGTATATAACGCTTTATCCCTTAACATTTATCTTCAATGATTTTAGGAGGCTAGTGCAAACTGTCTCAGATATTATCAGGCATTTTCACTTGCATTATCATCTCACAATTATGACTGATGAATATATTTAGACTCTTTATTACATTTTATGTCTAACGTGTTGCCAGGTAAACCTCATTCATATACACAGAACATGCTCTTTTCTTTTTGTTTTCAATGCTCATTAGGCAGCAAAGATCTGCAACAACATGCTGCTGGCCATTGGGATGATTGGGACCGCAGAGACCATGAACCTTGGCATTAGGTAATTTCGGTCACTGTTTTGCTAAGCTGCTTCCAACCTTTTATGCTAACAGGAAAAGACAGAAATGAAATAGTGTTATTAGTGGCCTCATTTACATTGGCAACACAGATAGAAAATCTCACATGGGGATACTTGTGAGTGGGCTGTTGAAAGTGGATGTAGTGTGGGGTTCAGTAGGTCAGTTTGGATCATTTTCTCCATTTTGAAGGATACAGAAAAGTGGACATTTCCGTCTATGTCTATGTGTTTTCAAACATATGATTATTATGTGAAGCATTGAGCATGAATGCTCGGAGGGGGTCAAAATATTGATTTGGTGATACATTGTTGTCCTTCCTTTTGCAATATGATAATCAATATGCCAGGGCAAATATCGATATTTTAAGAAATAAATTAAGGCAATCTCAAGTAAACAGTCCTCGTCAGTTTCACTCGCCAGGCATTGCTACTTCATGTCTCCTCATGGCAGCGCTGCTCAAATGAATAAGGGAAACTTGGGTGAAAGTTACCTGGCCGAAAGAAGAGGAAGTTTACAGTGGGATAATAGCAGGGAAAGCTACGTTAAGAGATGCTTCATCCACGTTCAATACATAGACTTTATGCACTTTGTTCTCTATGTTGTGAATAAATAGAGAAATCTTGCGCTTTTAACTTTTCATAGACGTTTCGCTTTCATCAGTTAGACAGATATTGTGATGTATTGCTATACAATTCTCTTGCAATATACTGATGATCACAGAATTGTTCTATTGTGATATTATTGGTTTCGTGGACCATGTATCGAGTATCGTATCATGAGGTATCCTGTGATTTCCACTCCTAATAAATACGACTATGAAGTCGGCCTTAGATATAGCCGTTACTGTAAAAGCAATAACTTAAACAGTGATATAGCTGTAAATGTGTCAGCAATTTATTATTTAAACTCAGGTTTAGAAGTGTGTGTATATATGTGTGTGCGTGTGTGCGTGTGTGTGTGTGTGCGTGTGTGTGTGTGTGTGTGTGTGTGTGTGTGTGTGTGTGTGAGAGAGAGAGAGAGTGTGCACTTAATGGAAGTGGAGAGGGGTTGGTCTAACCCAGCGTCAGAGCCACCTGTGCTTTAGAGAGATGGATGAGGGGGCAGAGCCTCAGACTCTGATTTACATCTGCTGATTGAACTCTCACTAGTATCCTGTCACACTCCTGTCACTGAACACTGCCTAGAAATCCCATCATTCATCACATCTCATCCCTGAACAAAGCCCCATTGGCTAGATGGCTGAGGATGATGGGATATGAAGTCTTACGCCAGTTCAAATTAATATGGCTCAAAATCATTTAATGATTAAAGGATAGCATTAGGGAAATTGGAGTCAGGTTGTATCTGTTCATGTATTATAACTGGATGTTTTCCTGACTTGGTATTGCATATGCACTGGATATTGTTCACTTGTACCAGCTATAAAAATGTCTATGTCGCTGTCTGGGGGAGGTTCCACTTGAAAAGAGTCTCAGACTTATACCTTATATATGATTACTATGCTATTATATTACACAGCACAATAGGGTATGTAGTGAGGATATTTTTGTTGCGTTACTCATGTTATTAGTGCCACATCCAGTGTGAACACAGCTTTACAGAGTCAAAGAACTTGCCTTGTGCCACAGTCCCAGCATCAAAATGGCTTCTTACTAAGTTTTCATTGTCTTAATCTGAGAATAACTAACAATAATTAATGTTTGATGCAAAATGACTTCTTCCTGATTACTTTGTGTGGTAATGTATATATATCATAGTTAGTATTTTAACCCATAATTTGAGCTTTAGTCAAGAACAGATTTCCTTCGTAATAGCCGTCCTTTTGAAAAGCAATTAGCTTTTCTCCATTGACTGCTAAACATCAGCCATTCCTCACTGAAATGAAATTACCATGGTCATCCGATTAGTGTTTCACCTTTGGAAGCCTGAATTTATTCTCTACTCTGTTATACATATCCCTTGTCAATAATAGACTGTTTTCTCTGTTCACCGTGTTACTATATGTGTTTTATGTGTTTTGCAGCTAAAATGGTGTGTGCACTCATTTAGAGTGTGTGTGTGTGTGCTTGTGTGTGTTCAGGCACAGTGCAGCTGTGTTAGTGCAGCTGATTTATCTGTGCTGAGACAGAGGAGGAAAATTGGCATGAGCAGTTGCACGTAAATCTCAACACTAGGTCTCTGAAATATAGAGGCATTAAGGGAGCAACACAGATTTACACATTGTCACATTGTCACACTGATGCATGCATACACACACACATTTTTAGCCAGAAACACTGAAGACAGCAGTTTTCTACCAGACTACAACAACGTCTACCCTCAGAACGGAACACCATCATAATATAAGAGAACTAGAATACTAACCACTGCAGCCATTCACTTTGAATGTAAATCATTTCATTGGAAGTTGTCACCATGGTCAGTCATTGTTATTTTAGTGGACATGTACAGTGTATCATGTTATCCTCTCTTCTTGCTAGTTGTCCTCTGGGGCTTTATTAGAGGATTTGACAAAGACTGTCAACGTTAAGAGAGAGCCTACACCCTTAAGTCTCCCATACTACATCGTGGCCTCTTATGCAGAGAGAACACTCTCTTAGACATGATATGTGCTGGCACACACACACACATACACGCACACACAAAGGAGACTGAGCATTCACAGCCAATTTACAGGGAAATGGCAATAACATTTTATCATGCTGGACTTGGGCCTGATAGAGATGCCCTTTCTTCACATGTGTTTGTGTGTGTGTGTGTGTCTGTTTGTGTCCCTACCTGTACATGCAGGCAGACACAGAAACACACACTCTCATACACTGTTCGTGGAGCTAATTTGTTGATCTCAGATGGAAGCTTGGGCCGTCTCCAACCGAGCATGACGTTCTCCTAGTGCAAAGAATGGCCATGCATGACAATTATGAGTGCACATGCGCGTACACACTCCGAAACCCACACACACAGCCCATTTTTATGCTTTTCTTTCTCTCCCTTTTCTCTTTCAGCCTCCTATCCATTTTTTTTTAGGATTTTACCACCTCATTTTACCCTTTTCTTTTAATCCCTTCAGCTTTATTGACTATAGAAATGTCTGCATGCAGCCAGCCAGTCAGTAAGAGAGGGGGTTGAGGAAGCATACAGTATAGGGGCAGTGGTGATTTTAATGATACACTTGAAGATAAAAAGAGAGGGAGACGAGGAAAGAGACAACTGGCGCAGGAAGGGACTTTTTTTTACGGTCCACCTCACACCTGTGTACCTGAACTCATTCATGCTGACATTTTGCTCCTTATTTATTTTATGGGGAGAATGACAAGAGAATCAAAGCATAAAACCTGACACACTCCTTTGTGTCATGAGACAGAAATAGGTTTGCCACAACACACAGGAACACAGACGCCTCCTCCTCTCTCCATACTTCAAATGAATTGTGAGCATATGTTCATAAGATTAAAGTTGGGTGATAAATGCGTTGCCTCTATAAATGTGATAGTAAATGCTTATGTGTGTGTATGTGCTCGTTAGCTCTTTAATGTTATCCTAAACGGGGAGCAGGTTGGGCTTCTTCTCTCGTGGCGTCAGACCAGGATGAGGAGCTAATTGCTATGAAAAGACAGTTAATGTCAGCTCCGCAAATGAACTCCACCTGCTTAAGGTCCCAGCACATAAACACATAAACATCCTCCCCTCTTATCGTCCTCCCTACTGCCATCTCTCTCACATTTCTTTAATCTACAGCGGCATCGCACAGCAACACGTTTGTTTTACTGTTGGTGTCCGTGTGTGTTTATCCATGTCAATCCTGTTAAAGCGTGACATGTCCTCTTCTCCACGCAGATTACCACAGGCGAGGAGCACCACCACTGTGTCAGCTAATAACCATGGCTGTGTGTGTGTGTCTCTGTGTGTGTGTGTGAGAGAGACAGAGAGAGGGGAGCAGGAGGAGAACTTCATTGATTTATCGTTAACAGAGGACAACAGCTCCCCGTCAGCGTCTCTGGTCGCTATAACAAACGATCTGTGCGCTCGGACGCGCTTTATTGTAGCTCAGCCAGTAACCTTTTCAGCTGCTGACCCAGAACACTGGGAGGAGCCGAGTGTGTGTGAGTGCGTGTGCATGGAATTGGGGGGGGTGTGTGCGATGTCAAACATATGTCCCCCAGAGTCCTTAGACAGGGAGGTGTCAGCAGGGAAGACGAGGGGGAGGCGGAGGAGAGGATGAGTGGGATGAGAGGGATGCTTACAGAAGTAAACTAAAACAAAGCCATCATGAGACTGACATTTAAGAAAATTGAGTCAAACACACACAAATGCATGCCTGTGTGCACGGAGTGTCACTTATGCCACATTTTCAATAATGCCATTTTAAAAGTGAGGGAGTTTAAGGGGACAGGAAAGAGACAGAGGGAAGAAGGGTTGGGGGGGCATGGAGAGAGTGCAAATGCAATTCCCATTCTTAATTAGTTTGTAGACAGCTAATAAAAACTGTGGTAGTAATGGCAGAATGAGAGCCAGGTGGAGGGAGGGGGGAGGTTTTGGCCTTAAGGACCTATGATGGTTTAATAGTCATATTGAGAGCAGAATAGAGTTACAGGCCTGTAAGTAACAGTGAAGTGAAGCTGCCAGGGCTTGATGTGGTCAGCTTTACACTGGCCTTTAAAACGTTAATATACAAAACCTGCCCAACACAGAGGCAGACTGAACTACTGACACAAACGCGATGGTTGCACCCTCTCTTCTGTAATGCTTGGCACTTTGTTTCACTCCCTGCTTCCTTCTGTCTGTGCTCCCTTTGCCTCATTTGGTGTTTGTTTCTTCTTAACATAGTCTGGAGATTTGTCCCCTTGCATATGAAAGTAGGTTGCCACAAAATGGGGCAGCAGAAGTAAGAGTGTGCTGCTGTATGTGACAGCAAGGTTTATGGCTCCTCTGTGCTGCTTAACCACTTCTTCTCCTCCTCCTCCACTTTCTTTTTTCATGAAAGAGGGATGATGAAGGATAGATCTGCTAGTAAACATCAATACTGCATTAGCCAGCATTACAAAGCCTTCAGCCATTAACACTGAGGAATGGTCGCAGCCAGGAATAAGGTTCAATGGGGGTCACTACAGTCATCAGGCGCCCCCACTACCATCCTTCTCCATGTTGTGAGAATGAATTTCATAACTGGCATTCCTGTTCATTCTGTGCTTGTGGCATAAATCGCTTTTTTTCACTTCTATCATGTCTTCTATCACTTAGCCTGGAAATTTAAACGGAAATATTATAATCTGCTCATCTATTGCCTATTCATCTTATTTTCCTCATTTCCAGCTTCTTTATTTTTTTCTTTACGCAAGAGTCAGCAACTTTACCGTCTGTGTCTGTTTAGGAGGTATTTTAAGGAGGCACTTCATACAAAGGGTGGGGTTTCACCTAATATTGTAAATAGCTTCCTTGCTGTGGTCAGTGAAGCCCTCAGTTAATACTCAATTAAGGAGAATTTTGAGGGGTTGCATATGCTGATTGACCAGTGGACCTCCCACATGATGAATCCAAACAAGACACTGACCTCTGTCTGCTTCCTCGTCTTGTCTCAGATTGGGTTTGGACCCAAAGCTGCTTGCAAAGATCCTCAACATGTCCTCAGGTCGTTGCTGGTCCAGTGACACATACAACCCAGTGCCAGGCGTCATGGAGGGAGTCCCCTCTGCTAACAACTACCAGGGAGGCTTTGGAACCACACTAATGGCAAAGGTATGAGACTTAATGGTCTCTGTATTATCATTGCGCATCATTTTTGGTCACATTTTTTCACTGTTGGAATAATAAGGAAAATATACACAAACATGATCTCAGAACAATTTATCAGACATTCAAAGTTAAGAAGCTGGAGCCAACACATATACTGTATTTGCCAGTATTGCTTTTAGTCTCCTGTTCTTTCATCATTTGCTTTGTTTCACATCTAACAATCGTTTTGTCTCTCATCTGGGTCTCTTTTTCACCAGTCCATCTGACTTAATTGTAGTGTATCTTCTGTGATGGGCAGTCCGTGTATTACTTAGTGCTTGTAGGTGTGTGTGTCACATCACTTACATAATGTGCTCTGCATACAAAGCTTGAGGTTCTGTACATGCAGTTGATAAATAAGGAGATTATTATACTAGTCCCCCTATCTGACACTCTGCCTCTCCTTTCTTTTTTTTGTTAATAGGATCTTGGTTTGGCTCAAAACACGGCCACCGACACCAAGACATCAATCCCTCTGAGTTCCCTCGCCCACCAGATCTACCGAGTCATGTGCTCCCGCGGTTATGCTAACAAGGACTTCTCATCCGTCTTCCAATTTCTGCGTGAGGAGGAAGGACAGTGAACGTAGGGGGAGCACAGTTGTCTGTGATTTTTTTTAGCACACACACACACTACAACCACACACCACAGTGCCCCTTATCCCACTATGCTCAGGAGAGACTAAGGCCTTGCCCTCAGGCAAAGATTTGCAGTCCAATTAACATACTGTATGTTGACATGTGTCTCCTCGTTGCATTAGCTGAATCATACTTTCAATTCATGGTTCCCCTTCAGAATGTGGGGAAATGCTAAAACTGACCTTAGATAAGCATCTGGAGACTAGGCAGCTCTATTCCCAGTCAGGGCTGATAGGTCAGAGTAGGAGAAGGGATAGGATAGGATGAGATGCTACAGATTTACACATAACAATGCAGATGTATGGAGTTTTTTCAGGATGATTGATAATGATTAACTGCATGAATATTAAGTCTGTTTTTGCCAGGCTTCTGCTTTTTGCCTGTCACCCAATTTACCTTGATCTACCTAGAGCTAGATCCTTGTTAAATGGTAGATGACAAAAAGCAAACAAAACAAACAAACAAGGTACAGGATTGCCATGATTTCTTTGAATAGGGGGGTACAAGAGTGTACAGACTTTGTGCTATATTTAAGGTGACAAAAACACATCACTACCAAAACTCACCAAAATATAAGTCTGAGTTTACTTGTTTTGTCAGTTACAAAAAAAATGTTAATTTTATAATAAATCATCCAGTCATGACTTATTTTACACAGTTACAGTATTCTCAGATCTTTGTTACATTTAAGTCTCACTGTTGAAACCAGGTTCTACTCTACTGTTCTATGAGACAGATATTGAGTTATTTTTGCACTGTTTGCATCACAGTGTGATGTGCTGAGGACCTATTTAAACTTACCTCTATTCCTGACAACCGACTTCTGCTTATAAAGCCACTGGAGTATTATTTTGTGACCAAAACTGTTTTATACTCTGCAATGCTGCTCTGTTCAATGTTGTTCTCAGTGTCGAGCACGTTCTCTTGAACATTGGAACTTTTCTCCCTACATGTGTATGATGACTCTGTTTTCCGTGTCATGTCAATGAGGAATGGTTCCTCATTACTCTGAGCAAATGTACATAATTTATTTTCATATTGTGTAGTATTGAAGAGCAATCCAAGTCACTGTTCTAGTCAAATTTTATTGTTCCTACAGTTTGTCATAGCTCTGTGAAACAGATCTTCAGTCCCACTGTAGCTTAAAATAAAAAGAATATTCTGTGTATCTTGGTGTATGATTGGTTTATTATATTGCTGACCTTCACTATAGCTCAGGTAATTACCTAATGTTCATAAAGATATTTTTGTGGTGCTTTTTTGCCTTTATTTTCCAGGACAGAATTAGTGTTTTGGGGGATGTGGTGTTTGACATAAAGCAAAGGATCAATGTCAGAACCTAACTCAACTGCTGCAGAGGACTAATGTATATATTGTATACTGTATATTCACCACCTTCAGAAATAAGACTATACCTCACATAAAACTGTGGTAACACAGACTGCTAATATTACTGTGTTTGTTTAAGAACAGCTAAGGTTATAGGGTGATAGAGTAAGATGGAGGCAGGTGATTTGCTGTGGCGACGCCTAAAGCTAGAAGCCAAAAGAAGAAGAAGAAGTTTAAGAACAGCTAAGGCTGATTGGAATGCAAACATGTTATCAGCTCCTTGGTCATAAGTGACGCATTTACTGGATTAAAAGACAGAGTATAACCAGAGCGATTGCAATTCATCCTGGGGGGGACATAAATGTCTGCACCAAATTTCACGGCAATCCATCCAATGGCTATAGAGACATTTCACTTCAAAACCACAAATGTGGAACAGACAAGGATTTGTGAAAATAATTTCATGGCAATCCATAAAGATGTCAAAGAAAAAACGGTTAACCTGCTAATGACGGTGAGACAAGTTGTGATCGTCAAAGACTCGCGGTTCATCCTCTGGGGAACATGAATCAAACCAAGACCAAATTTCACAGTGATTTGTTCAAGTTTTAGTCCAGACCAAAGTGGATAAAGTGACGGACAGATCATAGGTTTCATCAATTTACAGTCGCTAGACTAGAGTTTGTAGTAACGTTAGCATTTGTTGAGCATTTGGAAGGGAACACAACTACATGGCCCATTGTTGTGCTTCCCTCAAAGTGGCCATCTGTGTGATCACCAAACAATAGAAACAAAACACTGATTATGTGCTGCTGAATAGGTCCTCCAGTCTCCCTTCTTTTCAATAAAGAAAACAGACTCTCGCCACTTGATGGTAAGGAAGGTGATTTCCTCTCAGCAGGCGCAGAGCATACATGCTGCTCGCTCGATGGCTGTGTCCAAGTGCACGCTTTTTTTCCCTGACACATGCCTGGGGCATCGTTAAGGTTGGTCATTGTTTCGTTTTTTTGCCCTCAGTTGAACATCAGGGCAGTGTTTCCCGGGCCATACATACTGCATGTACAACAGGATCTTAATCTGTACCTATACCATGTACACATGCTTTAGTGCCCTGTTAGCAAAGCTGGGACTTGCCCGTCGTGCTCTGCATTGGGTTGTTGTTCCATTGTTTTTTTTCAGCAGCCACTCATACACTTAACATTTCACGTCAGCCGGGGAGAAATAGCAGCACTAATCTCAGAATGATGCCCTTATTTCCATCATTACAATGAAATCAGAGGGAAAAAAACAAATGTGGTTTTGTTTTATTTTACTCTCTTTTCTCCCCGGGGACTGGTGTTTCTTCGCAACTTTTTATAGAGCTGCTGTCGTCTAAGTGGCAGCCGCAGTTGTAGCAGACTGTGGCAAACCACTGGTGGCAGGAGTTGTGTCGTGGGCTTGTGACTCACTCTGTTATTGTTCTTTGGGATGTTATATGCACTTGCCGCGGCACTGGGCTTTGAAGTTTATCTACATCTGATAGTAGATGAGAGGAAGCACTTATTGGTTCAGTGTCTCATCAGAGATCCCATTAAGATGGCATGTCAACATATACTGTAGAGAAAGAAGCTTTTATTGTACGTTTTGACGTCTTTTTAGCCTTGGACACCTTCTTGACCTTAGCAGACAACAGACTTCCGAGGATCCTCTCCCTAAAGAGGCGCGACGCCTTTGGCCTGGGCTGCAGAATTAGGCTACGTAGCTGATTCATATTTGGGTGTTTTAATTTGCCTGTGTTTTATAGCAGGCTGCTGAGCCGGCGGTTTCCTCATTAAAGGACACATGAAAGCAGGCTGTAAAGGAACCGTGGTGAGACCGGCCCGCGCTGACGTCTGAAGGCGACGTGAGCGACAGAGGAAGCGACCGAGTCCCCAGCCAGCCGGTCTGAGCCGGAGGGCCTCACCCTTTCAGCCAGGCAGCCAGTGGTGGGACACTAGACACACCACAGTGACCATGTCCACACCAGGATACAACAGCAGTCTGATGTGTCAGCAGGAGTTTGCTGTTTGATGCTCGACTTGTGTTTTGTCGGTTGGATTTGAACATAATCTAGTTTTACGATACCTAACATGGGATTACATCATTTTAGCATTATTTATTCCCTCTCCTGATCACAGTTCCATGGCATCTGTATTAATCTGAGCTAAACCGTCTTGAAATGAAATGTATATTCATGGTGCACTGTTGAACGGGGCCTGTATCTTTCTCCTGTTTCAGCTGTTGTGTTCTCCGACTTTGAAGTTAATTGCCCACCTGGTTAAACCTCCTTCTCTGGCATTTTAGAGAATAAAACGGCCTCAGCTCTGAGACTTCTGCTGTGATAAATACCAGAGGCAACAACGTTCATTATTTCTCCATTATAACTACTGGTGAATCCTCTCGCCTGTTTAACGACTTGCTCTTTAAGGAAGTAAGAGCAGTGGGGTCATACAACGTGGGTGAAGGGGGGGGAGATAAGTGGAGGCTCCTCCACGCATCCCATGATTCATATCAAATGCATGTTAAGTGGCATGTGGCTAAATTAGTGGCAGGAATAGCAGGTATAATAGCTTGCGCTGCAGTGCGTAATGAGCCACTGTCTCGCTGCATACTAATGTGGCCTTGATATCTTTAACATGAACCCACCAATAATATTCCGGCTGTTTAGCACTAACTCCAGGATCCACACCCAGCACAACACACCCCCACACAAGTCCTCTTCCTGTTTTGTAGACAACATTCTCCCATCCTGAGTCATTGACTCTGCTTAGGTTCATTAGTGATGATAATTCTGTTGCAGACAGCGGGTCATCGTACACCATGTCACGGTGACAGCGAGCCACATAACGGCAGCTAATTATAACTATGAAGTTCTCATTAGAATATCAATGGGGGTGCAGTCGGTTGTTGTGTTGAAACAGGGACTCACCACCAGGTTAAGAGGTTGCGTCTTAACAATGAGTGAACATCTCAGGGAAAAAGGGACCCAATAAATCTGGCTCTTACTTTCTCATGATGCTGTGGGGTTTCCCACTCACTTTTGTTAGTCTCCTGTCTGTCTTCAGGCAGGACATGCGGCGTTCAAGAGGATTATCAATTTGTTCCCAGATTACTCGTGTGTCCACACTGCTCATAATTCAAGAATATATTGAATTTTCCTATGCTACCTCTGTGTTTACATCCCTACCTTCTCCCCAGCATTACACTCTATCTCTCCTCTGTCTTTATGTTACCCCCCACACACCCTCTGTCACCCGTGAGTAACAACAACACACAAACTGTATTCATCACATACTGCTGCACATGCTCAGTAGCTCTTCATTATATTAATTACTCTCAATGCAAGAGTGATCATCAGCACCGTCAGTATCCATCACTGCCCTGGTTCCCACTGAGACGCAGGCCCAGTAAATAATCACCGGTATCTGTAGCAGGGCTCCGGCCCGCCATTCCCATCGGACCGACCAGGGTGGGCCCTAAATACTCCAGGGGGCGCAGCTACCGCTGAGGCACATTCATCTCTGCCAGCAGTGGGGGAGACTGTAGCTGTAAGGCCTGATCCAGAAGCTGCTGGTGCTGGTTCAGAACAAACATGGGAGAAAGAAAACAGAATAAACAGGGAAGAGATTAAACTATGGTAGGTTACTATTTTAAAATGACTTCCTAGGCTGTTACAAATATACCACTGAACCATGAGGGAGAGAGAAAGGTCCAGTTTGTACCCAGTGCTATGGTCTTAAAAAGCACAGATCGGCACATGTGTCTACTGATCCATTTTTCTTCTTCCTGGTGCAGAAGCAGGAGCAATAACTTAAGCTGGACACACACAACTTTCACAGACTTTACAGATTTTAAAAAGACTTGGAGTTCACACTAACCGACTGGTGTTAGCAGACGACAGAAAGACGACAGAAAGACAGATATTCCTGCTAATTCCTGTCACCTTGTCTTCTGACACTTTTTCATTGACCTGTTAGTAACATGTGTTTGCAGATGGGTCAGTAATCAATGTCCAGATTCAGCTCAAAAGATTCATACATGTTTGACTGACTGAGGTCGTGTCTGTTACACTAACAGATGTCCCCAACCAGTGCTGACTGGTGCACACACTGTCCAACTGTGTATTATGGGTAAAATCATGCAAAGTCTTGTAGTGTGTCCCCAGCTTTAGGGTGTCTGTAGACATAAAGTATATTGGATGTCCCCAAACATTTTAAAGTATGCTGCACTGCCTGGAGCTCAGTGGAATCATTTTTATGTGCGCTAACATGAGGCCATCGCTGACTGGGCGCTAAAATCTGAGTCAGCAGTCAGCCACAGTGAGAAGATGTAAATGATTGCAGAACTATACAGAATTTTATAGTAGCTTAAAAAAAAAAAGGACACAGAGAATCAGCCGAACAATGGCCAATTTTGATGATGATTCTGAAGTGAAACCAACTGCAGGAAAATGACCCAAGAGTGTGTGCTTACTCAGCAATTATTATAGTGTCTGTAAAGAGAACAAAAACTCATTTAAGTATAAGCGTCCAACCCGCTTTCTACTTAAAAATGACACAAATACAAATGTTCCTATCCAAAGTGACCTCATCATCACATGTACGGAAGTTATTAAAAACACTGTAAGTCCTTGTATTTCGTTTGCAGGTTAATTTAAGTGAAATTGTATCTTACTTCTTACTATCCGGGCCTGTCATTAGCTCTCTAATTCAAGCCAAGTTGTTCTTAAGTCTTAAATAAATGTCATAAAATAAAGATATTATTAATAAAGGGAAAGTGCTGTTCTTTTTTTTTGTTTTATGGTACTGGGATGACATCTGTTCATTGTTGGTTTGGTGGTGTTGTGTGATTTATTGACAAGGAAGTTATTGAATATCAGACATTTTTTTCCCCCTGAAATTAAAGTCAGCGTGAATAAAGGTGGAATCTAATTTGAAGTCACGCTGAATGGAGCAAACTTAAAGAGACTTAAAGTATCTTTCCTGAGCATAGCGACACTGAGATGGCTTCATATTGCTCAGTTTAATGCTCTCTTCATGGCCAATTGACTTGGTACCTCTTGCTTGTCTCTTGCTAATTGAACACAGAGAGAGAGAGAGTGAGAGAGGGAGAGTAAAAGAGGCCTGTGTAGGAAGGAGTGATGTGATAGAGGACAAGTGCGAGGAGAGAAGCACGGGTGGTGCAGCATGCAAGGCCTCATTGATTAGGTGGTGAGCAGTGCAATGTTTCTCTCCTGATGCTTACACGCATTAAAGCTACATAAACACCCATAATTGGTTAGTTTAGAGCAGAGTGGAGGGGGACAAGACACACACACACACACACACACACACACATAACATTGTAAGTGTGTGAGGAATACAAAGAGGGAAAATAGCAGCAAAATGAAATTCTTTTAAAAGGCATCACAAACTGGCAGATTTTGGGAAAGTGAAGACATGTTGACTGGTCCTCATGTCCTGTTATCCTTTAAATGGCTTTTTAAGGACTAAGACTTGGTTGTAGGGTTATGGTTAGGCATTTAGTCGTGATGGGTAAAGGCCTTTAGGGAATGCATTATGTCTATGAGTGTCCTCCCTAAGAATACTGTGTGTGTGTGTGCGTCTCTAATACGTCACAGTGCTGTACTAAGCAGAAATAATAAAACCGTCCTCACATCCTCAGAGACTTTCGGATGACAATAACGCTCACTTCAGGGAAAGGAAAAAAAGGGGAGGGACGCTGCTGACTGTGACAAATTAGCTCTCAAATACGGAGGCGTCCAATTGGCTGTCGGTGTCAGGAGGGAGCGATATGGTTGGCTGGCTGAGTTGATGGATAGTTATTATGCCATTCTAATAAAAGACGATACAACTTTGGGGCTTTTCAGTTCAGTGATATAGTTGTGGAGAGCGGTTTGACGCTGCCGTGTGGGATCCGGTGTGTGTGTCTCTGTGTGTCTCTGTGTGTGCATCTATTCTTCTATGCGCTCCAGTTACGGCCTGGAACACAAAGCATTACTGCAGCAAAACTAAAAGACAGTGGAAATTAGCTGCAGACCTGTGTGTCCCGCAACACTGATGTCAGTGAAACCATCTCTGTTCATGGGTGACAGTGTGTGTGAAAGGTGATATTAAGGGTTTTCCCTGGTTCCTGTAGCACCACATCCATCAGGTCATAAAACCTCCTGACAGGGAGTAACTGGCATCCCCCTTCTCACTTTTGCCCCACCCCAGAGGGCCATGTCAGTGGCTGAATGGAGCGCTCCCTGGACATGGAATGATGGGATTCCTCGGTGTTGGCTGTCACCTCTAATCCAACGCTCTCTCTCTCTCTCACACACACACACTCACATACTGTAGTGAACTCATGGGCCACAAATAAATTTGCATCCACTGCCAGTTCAGATGCTGTATCAACATTGCTGAATCTATCAATTGTGGACGTGTCCAGGTGCTAAGTCACCATTATTTGTCCCTCCAGCGCAAACACACACTCAGGTAAGCTGGTCACATGGCCCCTGAGCGCTGGACTGTGCTAAGCAGGTAAATATAGCAAGGACAGGGTTTATTAGAATAGAAACGACTCTGTTACTGTCAGGGGAGAGGAGGACCAGTTGGATGTCAGGTCCACAGTTTTTCCAAGACAACTCAACACCTTCTGCTTACATTTTTTGGGTTGTTCATGTGCAGCCCTCACTGTTCTTTGAACATAAACAACAAGAAATTGTCTGTATGTCATGTCTTCCTAATGCAACTGCTCAGCAGATTACCCCCTTATTGCCTCCAAATCAATACGCTCCAGTGGGTGAAAAAATAGAGTCAGTGTTTCACCTCAAGCCACCAAAAAGAAAAAAAAAGGCAGAAATAGAGAGATGATGAGCGAGATGTGGAGCCTGGGTTGTGTAATCTCTCTTGTCCTGTCACTTTTAACAGAACTTGCACCTAGAAAACCATCCATTCCCGACCCTCTAAAGCTCATTGATCCCCATCCACATCCAGACAGAGTAACCCCCCTCCCATCACCTCACACTCTCTCTTATAACCGGGATCAATATTGATTATCATCTTTAAACTGCCTGCCTTTGACCGTGTGCTGCAGAAGCTCCTATAACCCGGTGGCAATGTGAAGGAAGGAACGTCTGGGAAAATTAAGAAGCAATAAAAGCTTAGAGGTGAGTTGTGTTCCGGGCTTATTGTTTGATGGTCATGCAGAGAGAGAAATATACAACAGCTGTTTAAGAAAAGGCCTGAAATTAATGTCAGGAACAAACCTTGTCTTGGAGATAATTTGTTTAGTTGTGAAATGAGCCCTGAAAATTTCTTTTTTTAAAATTTTATCTCCAAACTGATCTAAACTACTGCTCTTTTAACACTAAAGGCAGGTCCGTTTACTCATCATTGTCCAGCTCCTCTGTCCCCACACCTCTGACTCCATCCAGTCAATCACGCTCCTCAGATAGCCCCATGATCGCAATCGACACTCAAATGATGGAAGTGAATAAAACTCATTACTGACAGTCAGTGTGAGTCATGGTCGGACATTAAAAGTTGCGTCTGGCCCACATTCGTTCATTCCTCATCCGTGCTTTATGATGGCAGACCTATAGTCGGGTTCTCATCGCCTTGCTGCACCAATGTCCATCAATCCACGGCACCAACACCCCCACACCTCTGCTATAATGCACCTTGTGTTGTCAGACATCAAACCACTAATATCAAAGTGGTATAGGAAAGTTTGTGCTCATAGGGTTTTGTCAAACGTCTGGGGTTGCAAATGTGGTTGTTGCAATAAAACAAATGAGCTACTTCTTATTTTTTACTGAGCACAGTCTGGGTACAGGGTCCAATTATTCTCAACTCTAGCAGGGGCAAAATAGACCTCTACAAGAGTCCCTTGCCCAATTAACACCACATCCAAAAAAAAGCCGCCGTGCCACTGCTGTCCATGTCCTCAACCTAATAACCACTTCCTAAACAAGTCTTTACCAAATGTATAAGCAGGACCAGTGAGTCTCTCGTTGTCTCTCCTGACTGGTTCTGTCCTCATAAACCCAGTGGAGAGAGAGAGAGAGGGGAGAGAGAACGAGAACAGTGTTTACAAAAAACACAGGAGCGGCTCACCTCTGATCTGCCCCGCGATGGGAGACAGAAGGAGAGACAGCGAGAAAGACACACAGAGAGAGAAACAGAGGAAAGGAGACGCCAGGGGTTACATGATTGCAGGACAAACTCATAAAAGTTCCATTAACCCACGAGGAGTTAAAGAGGCCTTGTTTTCATCCAGCAGACAGCCGTCACAAACAGAGCATCACCATAAACCCTAACCTCCCTCCTTACCTCCATCTTCCTCTTGATCTCCACAGCCCTCACTCCCACAGGCTTTCCTTGTTCTTCATTGTCATTTAATCCCTGCTTCTTTTTGTGTGTTTTTTTTTCATAAGGTGCAGTGGACAAACACAAACATTACAAACATGGTTCCATAAAATTAAGATAATTGCCTCTTCTTCTTGAGTTGTTATCCCCCCTTTCCCTCCTTGGCTGACCCAAACAGGACGCCCTCGTAACACCCCGCCCCTTAATCTGGGTTCCTGGTCTGTGAGTCACAACCTGAAGACGCCACAGACATATCTGTCAGCGTCAGTCAGTCTGTCTTATTAAACCAGCGTGCCATTCATCCACGTCTACTCTCTAACAGCTTTCAGGTTGATCTAAATAGAAACACAGTGAGGCCTGATTGTAGTCTACGACAGACTAAAATACATTGTGCTCATTTTAGCAACAGCCATTGTAGAGACACACATTCAGAGTAGATTTTGTAGACTTACTGGTCGTCATTTGAGAGCGTGTTGTTTTAAATTTGTCTCCATCTATGGTAATGACGGTTACCATACATGGTAACCCTCATTGCAAGTTATTCTCTTGTTTTGTTCCGTTTTTTCCCCCATCCTGCTTTCAAGTGTTACAATATGCTGCCGACGGAGCGGCACTTCTTTGATTGATTCCTAGCAAACTACTCTGGCTATATGGCCAGAAACCGTGGTAACAGGGCAGAAACATAAATATTGGTCAGTAATTTGGAAAAAGTGGTAGATGTCAGCTGATTTACCCCAGATAATAACAAGATTAGAAGGTGGATCCATTCATCCTCTGCAACCTTTTTTGATCATGCCATCAAAATCAGAAGAAATCACAATCCCCCTTGTGTTCTTATACTCCAGCTCAGTAATTAAACGCTGTCCAGGTAAATAAAAAGCCCATTTCAGACTGATGGATTAGCTTCCAATGCATCTTTATGCATTCCAATGCAGGAAGTAATTGTAGAGACCAATAATGCTTTGGGTTGCACTGAGACACACAGGACTGATTGTCTTTGGCTGCTCCTCTTAAAAGAAATCATATAATGCACAATAAAAAGTTTATTTAGGACACTGCATTGACTTTCATTCAAAACAGGACATTATCTCTAACCTTAACAATAACCAGTTAATGACTGATCTTAGCTCTTAACTTAATGTAAGTTCCTCCTCATAAGGAACAGGTTTTGATCTCTATAAGGACTACTGGTCCTGTCAAGGTCAGTGTTTATGCAAGGAAATGAGGCTAAAGAGGTAACAAATACAAGCACACACACACACACACACACCTTTTCAATAAATGTCTGCACTCAGCCTTACAGTTTCAGTGTTCTTTCAAATCATCCGTGATAGGCACTAAACAGAGTCTCTTGGCTCCTTGTCTGATACCTTCACTATCTGGTACCACTGTCTCCTCCGCACTCTGTCCCACTGTGTAGCCTCTAAACGTCTTGTACTTTAGGACACACACGTTCACGCTGATACTCGTGCCTTTCTTGTGTCAAAATGTCAAAATCTCCATGTACATGGAAACACAAACCCATTCAGTTCATTTTGTTTTAGTGTTTAGAAGCACTATAAAACAGTGCTGCTCATAAATGTACTGTATGTACAGTATGTATTGTATGTTTATACTCTTGACTCTTCGGTGTACTATATCGTACGCAGCATTACACGCAACATTTTAGTTCATAGAAAAGATGGGACAAAAAAAAAGGAAAGGCAGGGGACACCCTGGACAGGCCTCCAGTCCATCCATTCACTCTCACACTCTCACACCTATGGTCAGTTTAGAGTGTCCAATTTGCCTTAAAAGAATTTAATACACATCAATATTAATATCTGGACTTTGATACCAGTCCCTGAACAATACTTTTGTTTGACACCAAATTTTATGAAACACTCACAAATGTGTTAAGCCCACCTTTCATTTCTCATCTGGTTGTAACTTCCTGCACATCACGAGACAGCCAATCATGAACAGTGTTACATCGTGGTCCAACAGCATGCTGTATGCTTACTGGCTCTCTGACACTGATGAGGTTAATTCCTCACTTGCCAACATTTGATATCACATGACAACACACGTTCAATATTATGTGATACAAGAAGAATTTTGTGGGAATTTTCTGTGAGCAACATATTTTATTTTGAAGTCTCTACACCTGACCCTCAGTTTAGTTCATCATAATTCTACTTTTACAACATCACCAATCCACATCCACACAGTCATGGTCAGCAGGACGACTCAGCACTGAGTGCAGGTTTCGGGGGATGGTATGGGGATGGAATCAGAACAGACAGGGGGTTGGGAGATGGAGGACAGGATGGAAGGGGAAACCCAAACACTCCAGTCCCACAGGAGAGGACCAGCAGGCTGGGTGTGACGGTCATGGGACGGGGACATAATGAGGATACATCACTGCTGCAATGAGATGCTCTATCACAGACACACACTCACATACCAACTGGGCATGCATTCACAAGCACACACACACACTAATCACTCCACCACTTCACCAGTGGCCCACACTGACACAAAATGAGTCAAATGAGCTTTAGCTGCAGCCCAGTCGCCCTGTAAAAGATAACATTTTGAACAAAGTGAGTCCAGTGAGACTGTGGGAACACTACTCTGGATTCTGTTGGATTCTCTGGGAAAGAACTGGCTACAACTTTTCCTGTCGCCTCCCGCCACCGCCGCTGCAGAGCAGTAAAGCGGCCAGCATGTAGTAAAATAAAATGAGGTGTGGATAGAATTGGACTGATCTGCAAAGCCATTGGCTGCCAGGAGTGTTGTAAAATAACACTCTGTCATAAAATAAAGTGCTTATTAAATAATTTTAAACAATATCGCACAATGTGGCAAGCTCTGCGGAACAAAATACATCTCACGTGGGAATGCAGCTGAGCAATCAAGTGAAATTTAGTTGATGGTCAAAATGGGCTGATAATCATCATAGCGCTGTGTGAGACTTTAGGAAGACCCTGGCGGCGTAGATTTCACCAACACTCAGCCATTATGTGGTCATTACTTGGATTTTTAGGTCACAATTGTACATCAAAAGACCAGATGTGCAGCCTGCTCTTGTTTTCTAAAGTAAACGTGGTTTCTCCACTGTACACGAGTAGAAGCATTAACCACTGACAGACGTCTTTGCTTTGCTGACAGGTGATTTAAAACTCTCGTCCATCAATCTGCACTGAACAGATTTCTGCCACCCTCAGAGCAGTGGATGGCCCCTTTGACAGCAAATAGTTCCACATGGTGATGAGAGGATGCAGAGTGATGCAGGAAATATGAGCTGCATCATGTTTACCAAAACAGCACTGTCAGCTGCAGTGTTGCAGAGGAGAGTGCAGCATGCAGACATTAAACGAAAAGAGGACATTGTTACTGTTTTAAAAACATGTCTTTCTTCCCCATGATCTCTTCCTTTGGTACGTGGACCTCCTTATATTGAGGTGTGAACAAGAGTATTTTATAATCAGTGTATACACGGAAGATCGTAGGATGACTTTAGAAGGAAAGTGCTAGGCTCAATAATGCCTAATAATTTCATCACATGCCACTGATGCCTTCATAGCTTGGACAAGTTGACTGTCAGTACTTGTACTCTTTCTTTCTTGTTCCAAAACTAGCATAATTCACTTTCTCTCACCTTCAGATCTTAGTATTAATGATCCCAGATACATGCATGTGTAGTGTCGCCCAGCGAGACTGGACCTGCAGACAAATGGAGACGACCAATTTAAAATAAATTGGGGGAAATCTAAATTCAACCCCACATGTCCTGATCTGTGAAAAGTTTGCAGCGGCCCAGAATGCAGCATCTGCAACAACCAACAGACAAACAAACACGACGTGCATACGAGGCCAAGATGACTAAAGACTTTCTTGTCTGCTTAAAAAACTGTTTTGAAATGTCTCCAAGAAGTAGAACTCTATTGAAGGTTAGAAATGAGGAAGCATCAACACTGGCTCAACTTCAGTAAAAGCAACAGATAATAAAACTGTTTTTAATGACATAGCCATGATCTGCCTTTGATATGTCTTCAGAAAGCCTTAGAACCACTTACTTGGACACCAGAGTTATGTCACAAAAAAGGGGAAATTAAATGGGAAATACAAACACTCCTTTTAATCCTTTACTGCAAGGGTCAAGAACATTTCAGGAGAATCATTAAAAAATATATAATTTAACTTGTTCTGAATGACTTCCAGTAGAGAAAAACTTAAACTTAATATTCTGTTATTTCAGAGCCCTCATTTGTCAGCAACCCTACAAAACCTAATTAAACTGGATCATCACTGAAACTTCATATTTCCACATTCAAACTCAAAGTATTTGTCATGGGATCATCTTTAAATACTTAAAATAAAACAATAGTTTGTTAAAGCTGGAGCTGCAGAACCCAGACTTCTAACTTCAATAGGGACCGTTCAAGAGTAGAAAGTGTGGCTTTGGAACTATATTGAACTATTATTTATAAGTAATTATAAATATTTATTTTATAAGTATAAGTAATATTAGTATTAGAATGGTTATTTCACATAGTCTTCCACAACCCAGCCGGATGAAATGTACAGGACAGCATTTTCTTTATCTTTGGGTATTTAAATGGATGGAGCCAAATGGCTTCACACACCTGCCCAAAAGCTCCAGGAGCAAACCATTTTAATGAGGAGGGGAGTGTTGTCGAGATACATTGTATAACATTGCACTCTTTTTATACATGTGTCATTGCATCACTTGTAGAAATGTATGTTAATGTAACCATTTATTTACACGTGAAATACATACAGATTGGTTTGGAATTGGTTTTGAGTGAATAATCATTATTTTAGCTTCTTCCGTTCCACCTGCATGGTACTGCCCACGTTCCACCTGCGGGACCTGGATATAAAAGTCGGCCATTTTGTTTAGTCTGTTTCCGTGTCTTGTATGACGTTGTCACAAATTCAAACACCTGAAGTTCCCGCCACCAATGAACACCATCTCCAATGTAAGCGTAAACCTATCTTCTATTTTGTGTTTCCCCCATTGAATGTCCACTTTGTGTTGAAGTCTGTAAATGAAGTAAAAGTTGCTGCTTGTGGAAGAGTTCATGACTGTGATTTTGGAGGTAGACCTGTGACTGCTATGTGAAGTAGGCCCCAGGCCTGTAGTCTCCATGGACATGGAGTAGTTTTGTTTTGTGCGCATAAGAAAGAAAACTATGATGCTAAAAGCTGTTTTAATCCCGATGTCTTGTGATATGTCTGGCTTATGTTTGTTGTGATGCGGAAAAAATGCTTTAACTCCACCACAAACTATATGCTGTTGAGTTTTCAACACAAATGCGCACGCGTCTGTCACCATTTCCCCCCCCTTTCCTTTGCCAGCTGCCATGTTCACACAGAACACCATTGCATAAACGCATCATTATGCGTTTATTTGGATTTAAATGTATTATTATACAGTCATTTGGATAATTTAAGCAGTTTTGTGCACAGCAACACTGAAAAACATATTCGGCTTGACTTGTTAGCCATGAAAAAGATGATGCTCGTATTCCCTGGATCCAGTCTGCTCCGTTTCTGTCGCTGTGCTGGTGTCACATAAGCACACAGCAGCAGCAGCCGGTCCATTTTTCCTTCCTGCACATTGCAGTCTCTGGTGCACCGTAAATAATGTTGATAAAGACGCAGCCGAAAACGACTTTCACGCGTCCCCCAATTGATTTAACGTGACCTCCGTTTCCAAATGATATTGGAAGCCTATTTAAACAGATGAAGGCTTAAATTGTCTTTCTTGTATGCGCATTAATCTCCCATTCATCATCATTACTGTGTGATTGGTGCGTCCACGCCTCCACCAGCCCCTTGCGTTACGACAAGGCCTTGTAAATTAGGATGTAATCCAATTTAAACAGCACAAGCAGCAGCAGCAGCAGCAGCAGCCACATATCCATTTGCTGTTCCATTTTTTTTTTCTTGTGAATTTGCTGTCGGTGGACAGCTGCACTGCACCGCCCAAATCAAAATGCTTTGTGCCTGTCGTGAGAGCTGCAGATCACTCAGCCAATTCGGACTAATAGGATCTTATAAGGCTGGTGTAATTTGCGGTTATGTGCGCGAGCTGTTATGTGAGCCCATCATATCTTGAAGCGCAGTCATTCGCAGTCTCCCTGCGATTGAATGGCATGTTGTAGCTGGATTGGGCCACAGAGGGATTCAGCAGTGTAGTATATGGCCTCGTGTTTGTGCAGTGAAGGTAGATGGGTCCATATGCGTGGCTGAGTAAATGTGGCTGTAATGTGCTTCACTTAAATGTGTCATTCTGGCACATTGTGACGCGCGTTTTGGACGGTGATGGTGCTGCTCATGTGTAACCAGATTAGAATCATTTTCCAAAACCCCCCATGAAAACTGAATGTTGTGTTTTTCGTGATGTTTAACAGTAGTTGGCATCTGAAATGTTGCATTGCTGCCTTCTTTTTCTGTCCCTTTCCCTCCTCTTCCTACCAATATGTGTAATCTACAGTAGTAAACAATGACTGCGCGTCTTCTGAATATTCCGCCACCCTTTGATCGGTTCATCTTTATGATATGGTACGATGTTTTTATGTTATTATTATGCTCAAACCAAAACCACTTTACTGCCTGACCAGTGAAGACACCACCTGATAGTTTACATAAATCTGCCTTGTGGTTTCGCCCCGACCCGTGCGCCTTAAACGGTGTATTATTCCAAACATATGCATTTTAATCAGCTCGGTCACACTTACAAGAACTCCAGTTAATAAGGCCATCAATCAAATGCTTAGGAGGGGAGGGGGCGCAAAGGAGGGAGGGAGTGGAACGAGGGGCGAGCTCATCTGTGCTGTGTTTGTTAGATTGTCATTATAGATGAATCTTTTACCTCAAAGTGTCAGAGACTTTGTTAGACGTGTCTCGTGTCTGCTTTTTCAATTAAGAGGCGTACTGACTATATGTTGCTGTTGGAATTAGTCGTCATTATTCCGTTATTTCATCTGAAATGTCTGTTTTATTTGCTTGTTAGATTATAGCTCCAATTACGCATCACGGGCCATGTTTAATGCCAGGCGTTTTCCTGCACATTACTGCAATAACTTGTGATCTATATCCCATCAAACCTTCCCCCTTTTAAAAACATGATTTGTGTTTTCTCCCTCTTACGGGTCCATCCTATTACGCTCGGCAAAAACTGCTGTAATTTGTGCGGCTCACTGTTCAAATGCGGCCAATTAAGATCCGCGCTGATTGGTGGCGAGTCCTTCTGACTCATCGATCTCGTTGCATTTCTAATATCGTCAGACAAAGTCATTTTGTCGCGCCTATTAAGCGATCGGAGGAGAAAATATGAGGAGTTAACGGAGCCCTGGGACCACTTAACTGTCACGGTCAATCTCGCGGCCCCATCAGGAGGGATGGGGGCCACGCTCTGGGGTTTTTGACACCGGCCACTTGAGAAGAAAATTAGTGTTATTATTGGAAGGGAATTGAGGAACAGTTAAAGCAGTGGTGAGAATAGGAAATCGTTAACAGGCTAAATGAAATAAGATCTAAGTGGAACAAAACTTTCTTTAATCCCCTTTCTTTTTTAATGAAGTGCCATTCAGAAATGGTCTCATCATTCAGGCTTTTTTTTTTTGCTTAGTGTTTCTTTCCCTTGCATAAATCGAAGGTGTTGAAGATAGACACTTTTGCTCTCCATTGATTCTTTTGACACTGTTTATTTGCAAATTAGACCTTGAGGACAAACCCAGGCAAAAAAAAATTAAAATGATAATAAAACAGAATAAAATAAAACACAACCAGTCACTTGTTAGTTCGCTGTCGCAGTGCAAAGCGAGAGAAATGGCTACTTCATGAGGCCTATATGCGTAATCTCGTCACATCTTCATGAGATTTAAGAACAGGCTCCTACATATTTGACAGAGGGAGAACTGGATGAGAAGGCCTTTAAAATGTTCATCATTATTTTTTTTTTCCACCATTTTGATTGTCCTCCCTCTGTTTCTCTCCATCCTCTTCTGGGTACACTCCTCCCTCCTCCTCCCTCCTCATCCTTCTCTTCAAACCGTGCGGGATTGTAGTAATCCGTTCCCTTGGCGCCTTGTTACCTTTTGGCAGCAACGATCCCTTCCTTCCTTGGTATTATCATTAATTCAACACTCAAAATTCACCGGGTCGTACATATACATCACATACTAATTTCACTAGCATCTGCACATTTCGGCCCGTGCCGGCGTGGAGGGCCCCGGTGTGGAGAGCTGCTTATAATGAGATGAGACGGTCGCAGTCTGTTAACAGATCCCCTTGTTAAAAAAGAGAGATGGAAAGCATCCTTCTCGCGAAAACTAACGGTACATGTAGGTCGATGTGGACACGCAAAGAGACAAGTGATGATAAAAACCGTAAGGCCATCCATCAAGGAGATTTAAACGTTTCACTGGAGTCCCTCCACTTTCACGCATCAAATTCATCTTCTAAAAATCAAATGTGGTTTTGTGTCCGTGATGCCGCCATCTTCACTGTCCCGCCTCTGCTGTGGGCTTTTTTTTAGTTCTCGGTATAATGGTGGATCTTTTGTGCGTAATTATCTTTGCCCCATGGTTTAAGCTTTCACCGGCTACCACTTCATGCTGTTTCATTCCTGAACATATCCTATGTTATGTTAAAAAGCTCATGGTGTAAAGGCTTATATAGAAGAATTGTTTTTTATTCTTTTTAATTTTATTGTTATTTTATCTGGTTAGGGACACTTCTTCCCTCTGGTCTAATGTCACAGGTGAAGATTTGCTGAGCACTGAAGGCGTGAATGTGACAAAAGCGTCAGTTCTGCTTGTTGGGGAGCAGGCGAAGTCCGAGCCGGGCGGCCTGGTTGAGATACCGTTGGTTTGACTGGAGTGACAGGCCAGGCAGGAGCAGGGGGTTCCCCCGGGTCCGAGGCCGTGAGTCGGACCCGGGTACAGGGAGGGATGTCTGAAGGCGCACAGGAGCTCCGGCCTCTGGTATGGGTGAGACAGCATCCGGAAACTGTCCAAGGAGCGCAGCGGGTTTGAGAAAGGGGTGGCGGCCGGAGCTGAGCCGGCTCCGACACCCAGGTGGGAGTAGTAAGGTAGCGGCAGGTGCGATGGGAAAGGGTAGGGCAGGTTCCCGGTGGCTGCCGCGTGGCTCATCATGTAGGTGTAGAAGGCCGGGTCGGCGGGGTGAGGCCACGTCATAGCCAGACGCTGACGCTTGTCTTTCATCCTGCGGTTCTGAAACCACACCTGGTACAGACGGAGACACACCAGGTCAAATATTAACCAGAATAACACCCATTTATAGGAAGACAAACCACAGTTAAAAACACACACACACGTTCCGCTTTTACGCACACATTTGTATAGAGTGCCAAAAATGAAAAATGAAAAAAACAAATGTTATCTACTTACACGTTCTGCTCATTCTTGCATCATTTTAAAAAAATAATAATACTATATTATGTATTTATTTCTTTAGTCTTTTTGACGCATGATTTCAGGCGTTTGTTGTCTTTCATTTTTCACAATATCGTTACGAATCGTAAATGCACCTCATATACTCGCATTATTTGAGCATGTATACAATATTTGTGTATTTGTACAAAGAGGCCTGTGACTCTGGAGCTCGTTTTACCTTGATGGTAGTTTCAGGCAGATTTAACGCAGCCGCCAGTTCACATCTCCGCGGCCTGGACACGTAGTTCTCCCGGTAAAATTCCTTCTCCAGCCGTGCGATCTGCTCCCGGGTGAACGCTGTCCGGTACCGGCGAATCTGGTCAGCTGAGTAAGACAGAGAGCCCGGACCCTGCACGTTTTTACCCGGGTCAGCACCAGTATCACTCGGGTGACCAGGAGAGTCTCCATGTCTGCCTGAATGAGTATATGCAGAATATTTGTTTATGATGGTGAAAAAACAGTTTAATAGCGCAGTTGAAACGGAACAAAAAATACACCGAGACCTTTTAAATGAATGAATTCGTTTCAGATTTAATAAAGTTGACATTTTAAGATCGTTGTCATTGTTAAAACTGCATTGATTTACTTTCAATAATAAGAGGCCTTGTTGTCATTGTAGCTCAGGATTGTTATTGTTTATTTTTGTGAAGTTAAACCTGTTTTAATATATCAATTACTAGTGCTTAATACTCCTTTTTATTCCCTTCAATTGTGAATAATTAAGTTTCATTGACTGTCATTCGTTAGCAATAAAAATTAACCACATTATTAATGACTAATATTAATACGAATTTATCCTTAAATCTCGTAAATTTGTTGACACGTTTTTTCCCCTCAAACACATGAATATAAAACATTTGTTGACACAATTTTCCTCGTGGCACATTTACCACAGACGGTTTAATTACATTTTTAGCTCGTGCTTTTTTTTTTCCCTCCTTGCACTCTAAGACATAACACAAGATGCAGATTTTTCCTGTGCCAGTGAGTCTTTGTCAAACTCGGATGCAGAAGCGTCTGGTTAGACTGTGGGTGTCACCTCAGCATGTTTCCAGCCACACTGGTCACTTGACAGAACAGCTGTGCAGCACTGACTCCTCTTATGCCGTAGGTTACTGGCACCGATACGTTTTAATTGAGCATTTTCCATCCAGTTTTCATAATTACACGTGTATTTTTATTTTAATAGTCCTGGCCTGCATCTGACATATTGCCTGGCATTGATTCATTCTGCCGTTGGTACTGAGTCATCTTCATTAAACACCACCATGCAATCATAGAAAACCTGCAGTGGCATGCAGCTCCTGAACATATCCTCCACGCACGTACCTTTTGCAGTCGGGTAGTCCATGCTGTCAGGCGTGCAGCTGACATCAATTTCCTCGTAGAAGTCCGACTCTGTGTCTGAGCTGCTGCCGTCTCTGTGGGGGTGATCAGTCCGGTGCCTCTCGCCGGCTGAGGACGCGCCAACTGGCCTCACGTCGGCGCACATACTCCTCCGTGCGCTCTCCTCCAGCAGCAGCTCGCGCCTGTCCCTGGAATAGGGCGCTGCGCCGGGGCTCAGGCAGCTCCTGTGACTCTGCTTCCCCTGCTGCGACTCTCTAACCATGCCCTCCGACAAACTAGAACCGGTCTTGGCGAGCTGACCTCCCTCCGCCAGCATCACCATCTCCTCTCTGCTTTCCATCACAAGTACGACTTAGAAACCCCCGACTTCGCTGAGTATAAACCGTTCAAACCAAGGCAATGATTCTCAGGTTGGAGGGGTGTGTGTGTGTGTGTGTGGGAGAGTGAGATGTTGGGGGGTGGGTGGGGGGATGCAGGGAGAAGGAGAGGCTTCTGGAAGAGGAGAATCAATCCGGTGTGACCCTGAGAGAAGAGCGCTTCAGAGTGCGGAGAGCTGGGAGATCTGCAGGGAGGGATCACCATTTACCCTCTCTCTCTCCTTCTTTCTCCAGAGCTGTCATTCTTAATAGGCCAGTCGTCATGATGGGTCCCCCCCTGATGACGACACGCATTGATTGGATGTATGGGCAAACAGAAGGAGCAATGGCAGCGTTAGGGTGGGTGTGTTTGTGTGTGTGTGTGTGTGTGAGGGGTAGAACAAGCAGCAATAAACGCGGAATGGAGCATCTGTTTGTTTACATTGCAGTTTAAAACAAGGCTCTCGATATATAATTAATCACGTTCAAATTGGGATTTAATTCTCCCATTTTGGACGTGGGGATATGTGACTGTATCCACTGTGATAAGGAGTTACAGTCCTGGTCTGTCTACCTGGAGAAAATGAGTTATTTGCTACATTTAGTGCACCCCCCCTTCTCCTCCTCTCCTCTCTCCTCTCCTCCATCTCCTCTTCATAGGCTGTGCCTCTTATTCTCACCTCAAGTGGAGTCAAGTTGAGTGCTCAAAGGTCAAGCCTGGTGGTCAGAGTTTAGATAAAAAAGCCATTTGACGTTAAGTCTTTAAAGTCCACAGAGCGCGCACCAGAACGACAGCTCAACACGATACAATATTTCAGTCTCTTTCAACTGCAAAGCTAAAATTAAAAACTAACGTTGTTTTTTTTTACTTTATATATTGTGTTTTGCTAAATAAATTTGCTAAATAAAACAAAAGTACATTCAATCAAAAATTTAACCTTATAGTGTCCCTGGTGTTAAACTCAAAGTGATGGATGCTGCTTTGCTGTGCAGTGCAGTGACATTTTCTTGCTCCATCACTCCAAGTCACTTCAACGATAATAAATGTATACAGGGCTTATATTTCCTTTAGGGTTGGAGCAGAAGAGATTATAATAGCGTTTCCAATTTAAATATCTTTGCATGCAGATATTGCAACATTTAACAGTTGTCAAATTAAGTTTCATTATGACTGCTGTTGCGAAGATTGTATCTATGGTAACGACTCCAGGTGGTCCCGTCCACTCATATAGTTTGATTTACATAACCAAATATGCAGCTTAAAGTTGTGATATGTGTAGATATTGTAATGTATGCAACGCGTGATTTTTGACCTATAATTAAACATGTGACTTTCCATCCATTATCTACCGCTTTATCCTCCACCCTGTATTTATAATCTTTTAAAGGATCTCCATCTTTAAACTCATTATAGAGATTTAGTCGATTGTGGCCCATCCGTTATTCTGTCTAAATGCAACGTTCTACAGTTAAACCGCTTTAAATTGGCCTGATCACACCGGGTTTGTTTCCAGCTTTGTCAAATCTGGAGGTGCGGGACGTGGTGCGCGGCGCGGCGCGGCGCGGCGTGGCGGTGGTTCGCTGATTGTGGTTTAGATGATGCTGTGTGGCGAGGTAGAGTCATGTGGTCTCAGGATAAAGCAGAGGCGGGCTGCTGCGGAGTATGGAGCATCAGTAGCCTCTGCTGTCCTTGTGCGCCCTCGCCTGCCCGAAAGAGGGAAAAGGCCCCGAGCGGCACCAAGTCTCCCCCCCTCCTCCCTCTCCAGCCTGACAGCTGAGGACTGAGGGAAATTCCTTTGGCTTTCTCCACCAACTCTTTCATTTAGCCTGGTAAGGAAAAAACAAGTCCCTCCCTCCCCCTCCCTCTCTCAAAACCAACAAACTACAAGACCATCTGAGATTACTTGTATAACTTCAGCAATTTTTCAAAACTCTCCAGGCTGTTGGCACCTCTTGATTTATATTTGGGCCACACATGGAAAAATCATCGACTTGTTTTATTCATATTCTTTCTAATGATTTAGTTACAATAGTGTTTGTGACTGACGATGCCTGATAATGTTGTCTTTTATAGGGTGAGTGTGTTGTATAGTTTGTAGGTTTTTTTGTTAAAATGTACACAGACATTTGGACATTTTTCCGAGTATAGGAAAAACAGGTGTAAATAATCAAATTAACGATGGCTGAGTTCCATTTAGCTGCCACTGTTGCACTATCCTGCCACACTTGACCTGAACAAAGTTAATGTTATCAGTAATATTGCTTTTCCTGCTGTTGCGAAATAGGCGCTAATGTTGTGACATGTGCAGCAGCATTGGACTCATTCTGTGGTGGAAAATCTCCTTTTGCACTTTGAATATCTTAACAGTTGCCAGTGTAGTGGTACAGTGTAGTGGTACCGTGTAGTGCGACACCCACGGGTGGCAAAAGATCCTATTGTTTTTACACCAGGAGTTACGCAACGGGTCGCGTACAGGGCAGATGGAGATCTTGTGATCATCCCGAGATAACACTCACAGGGTTTTGCGCAATAGATGAATGACCTTGCAGCTTTACAGTAGTGTCACTTATATTGTGTGTGTTTTAGATAGTGAAGGGCAGTGGATGAGTTGTGCTGATTGTGGACTTGTTTTTTTTCCTCCTTCATTCACATGATGAAATTAGTTCTCAGCGCAGTTAATCTTTAGAACTTTTGTCTAAAACCTGCTCCAACTACTGAGTGGACCTCAGTCGCAGTTGTGTCAGTGTCTAGTTTTGCGAGGGGAGATCAAAGAGGGGGGGAGCGCCCCCCACGGCAGACAGTGCAGAATGCGCCCCCCTCACTTTTACTAGCCATCTTAACTTGAACTTGACCATGGAGCGTGCGCAGTACGCATGTAATCCAATCCATGGCTCTGGCAGGGCAGAGCTGCCAGAAAGCATACTCTTCAAAAAAAAAAAAGAGAAAACCTCACACATTCTGTTTCGGTGTGTGATGGAAAAGCCCATAGCGCATGAAAGGGTTTGGATGTTCCCTCTGTGGCGCTCTGTCCCACAACAGAATCCAGAAGCAGCAGGAGAATTATAATCCAGCCTCTCTTTCATTATCGCCACCCCTCCCGTCTTCACTGCTTCAACTTGGCCTTGAGACGGGATGACGCAGCTACCAGGGATTTAACTCGCTGACCTTGGAGCGAGACATGTCCTGGTGACTGTACAGCTGTACGCGCTGTACGATTCTCTTTATCGCGCTTGTGGACTCCATCCTGCAACAGCCCTAGCTGTTACTGGAAGAGCTTAGCAAGCCACTGAGATCAGATCCGTGTTACCCCCATTAATGAGGGGGAAAACATCATGGGGTATTATGGCCTACCGCCAGTTCAGCAGCAAAACAAAGTAACACACCAGGTGCAAAGCCCTGAAGTTTCGCGAGAGATTTTAGGCTCCTCTGTGCGTCCATGGCATCAGTGAGAAAAGTGATATTTACAAGTTGGTCTGGTTGCAAATGGGTTTTTATTTTTAGAGTGTTGCTGTCATCGGTGTCTCTGGAAGCACCATTACTACTTTGTTCACCTTGTCTGGCAGAATGTACATGGATACACTCTGGCATTTCTCCATTACAACATATAGAATGTATCCTGTGCTTTACTTCAGTGAAGAGCAGCTGATTATCATGTGATGAAGGCGTGTTTCGCTCTGCTTCAGCGCCGATCCCGCACCTCAGTTGACTAATGTAAACAGTGTACAGGAAATGGAGATAAGTGTCGTGAACATGTGTCATTTTGAGTGTCTGTTTTTCTTTTCGTTGATTCTAACTCTGAATCCATTCTGTTGTCGCCAAAAACACACATCGAGACCAGAACAGTTATATTATTGTTTTAAAGGAACGAATGCAGCAGTAATATCGTTCGAAAAACACGATTTATGCCTTTTTTTTCGTTTAAAAGTGACACAGCTACAAAACAAACGGCTCTTTTAAGTAACTAAGGGAACGAAATGATGAAAAATCTTCAGATTGTTTACCTTTTAACTCGGCATCAAATCTCTTTTCAGGCAATGCGTTAATACAGTTATCAACTATAAATATAACTATTTACAGCAAGTGGTTCAAATTGATCATATACATTTTTCGTTTCCATGTTTTGACGATTACTCAGGTTTTATTGGTTGTGGAGTGGATTAACATAACAATAATGGTTATATTCGTTATGTTTTGATCTGTTAGTAAAAGTAAGCTTGCATTTAAAACGCATTTAACTTTTTCTTTATACAAGCGATGTCTTTTTCCTCCCTCTTTTCATCTTTTTACCCAAAATGAAACGACAAAAAATGGCCTGTGCGCGCGTTTAAATTTTTTTTTATTGTTGCATTTGATTCGAATACTATATTCATTTTAAAGTATCGCAAACTGTTTTCCCCCGATTTATAGTAATCCCGAACAGAGGCCATAATGAAAACTATACTTTCTATTGTGATTGCGGTAAATGATAAATAACTAAATACAGAATAAATGCGCCAAACTTTGGACACGAAAGGTGTTTATACTTACTTATACTTATTTCTACTTTTGTTTTGATCCTAAACTTTCACTTGACATCCAAGTTATTTGTATGCAGACTTTAACCCGTTAAAGAGTAATCGGATGTTTCATTAGACTGCAGCTGCAAGCAAACACAGGCCTATGGCGCGCGTGTGGCTGAACATTCACTAAAACAAATCGCAGAACTTTATATTTAATCATATTTGCCAATAAATGATTTAATGTGCATCTCAGAAGCTCAGTGAAACTGACCGGACTTTGCTGCAAACGCAGGGAAATCCACTCACCACCCACGGTCTGACACAGATAATTCAGTTTGGCGTCCCAAAATGAAGAGGATACTTTTGTTTCACGTTAGTTTTAATGCATTCGCGCTCTCATGACTCCGCGGGCGACTGTCCAGGAAAGAGTGGGGAAAAGTCAAGTGTGTGACCGCCCCGTGTTTCACTGCCTCGACCACAAAAACATACTGACTCTTATGTTTTGACAACATTGGACAGCAGTCCACTTTCAGCACGTGTCATCATCAAGACTGAACTTTGACTGCATGTACTTCGTCGTTGCAGCCCTTTTTTGCCATGAACTATGGGAATTTATAGCTGATCATAACTTTATATAGACCTACTTTACCGGGCTTCATGTACAGATGCTGAGGCCTCGGAATAAATGTGCTCTTTCTAGCTTGCTTTCTTTTTCTCAAATTCAACACCAGTACAAACAGTGATTCATTGACCGCAGAGAAAAGTCTCCAGGCCAAGTGTTGCCCTCCAGAAATCATCGAGGTCACCAAGTGGCGTCCATATCAAAATCTGGATTAATAGCTCAGCATAACTGCTCTCATTTGAATGTAGTCCCATCTAAAAAAATAGTATTTAAAACATTCATTCGGCCTCGTCGCTGCAATCCATCTGTAGCTTTTCCTCAAATGGTATAAGATTTCATTGCTAAAAGGATAGTGAGTAAGTGGGAGGACGTGCGTGTATTCTGCAGGACACTGTGTACGCGCGCCCCCCTCACTGTGTTTGTGTGTGTGTGTGTAGTTTGGGATGTCTCAAGTCTGGTAATGACCACATGGCGACGAGGACGCATGGACTGTTGTGACTCTCACGAACAACCAGTGCACTGTACAAACGTATATATACATAAATGACCTCCAATAAAACACATCGTTGCAACATGTTGAATGATACGACTGATTTCACAGCCTCGACAGTTATTATTGTGAAGATTACAGTGAAGTGAGCCCCGTGCACGAGGCGGTATAAGCTGCAGGTCAGGCCTTATAGAGTTCATAACTGGTAATTGTGTAGCATGTTGGTGATTTTTACTTCAGTGTTTTCGCTGTGATTCCACGGAACTGCGAATAATGTCTCACGTGATTTGACTGAGTGTATTTGTGCATGCCAAACCCTTTTATTTCAAGGCCCTGAAATTTGAATGTGCAAAAGAAAACCAGTTCTCATTTTCGACGAACAAGATAAACTAAAATCTACAATTTAATCGGATTATAAAGTGATTAAATTACGACACAGTCTGACATTAAAATTATATTTCTAAATAACGGCAGAAATTATGCCACAATTCAAATGTTTATTCTTGGAAAAACGAAACAATCTTACTCTATTGTCTTTTTTACTGCTACAGATTTTAAATGTTCTCACTGCACTGTAGGCCTGCAACCCAAAATAACCTATTAGAAAAATAATAGAAAAGTTAATTTGGAGCCTCGGAATCTTTTATTTTGTAATATTTGTTGTGTTGATTGGTTAATTTATCCAGTTTGATTTATAATATATTTAAAGTGAACTTTTTGTTGAAACATACTGTTTTATAGCGTTTGTGTAAAGGAGGTGAGGATAAAGGAAGTTGTTTTTTTGTTTAGACATGAACAGTGTACATGGATAAGTTGCATCCCCGTTTTACGCACGGAGTATCAGTCTCTTTTGTTTTGGTATAGAATCATTTCTTACACCTTTTTATAGCCGAAACAACAAATTCACCAAATCAGGCCACAGCTCATGCTGGATTTTGAAACTCAAGTAACAAATAAAACTCCACCAGAGCCAATGGTCGTAAACACAAAAGCAGCAGACCAGACACACACACACACACACGCGCGCGTTTATCACGTCCCCTCTTTTCGGGGATCAACATCATTTTCACACGTATCTGTCAAAAACTCCCCCCAAGACATGCGCAAATAAAAAGGTAAAAAACGCCTAATTCCTTTTTATATTTCCAACGCCGGGTACGCGCAGCACCTTCAACTGAAGCGGGTCCAGCCTATAGAGTTCGGTGGAGAAAACAAAATGATAGTAAAAGTTAATGTCCTCCAATAGCTTTCATTGGCACAGGAATTCTCACCCTTCTTCCGCTCTTTTCAAGACCTCAGACGGTTCCTTCAAAGCCTGAATAGCTCGACAGGCTGGATGGCTAGACTACAACTTTCAACTTGACCTTGGCCTCCAGCCGCGTCTCTCTATGTAAAAACACTGGGGCTCTGCAAAGCACTGCGCTGTGTTCTGTCTTTGCGTATTATAAACACGTCGGTGAACGCAAGTGTTTGGAATATTCACATTTTTTTAAACACGGCGGCGCATCGCGTTTCACTCATTTTCCACCTTAATTCCCACCCAAGTGCTGTCTGAATGATTCTCCTTTTATAGGGACATTTTAATCCATAGGTACATTTACCTGCAATATATGGAATCTATACTATAATACACCACAGTGGTGTATTCACTGTGCAGGATAGAGACGCGTAAGTAGGCCTTAACACCATGTAGTGTTTCCACAGTGTTTCGGCTGTCAACACAAGTGTATAACGCACTGAAAAGGACGTGTAAAATTCAAATAAAATAAAGGTTATTTGAACATCACATTACTTTAATACATGGATGTGTGTTAATTATCTGTATAATGACGCAGTGCTCGGCGCAGACAAAGGCTTGTCGTTGTGCATCAGTGACAGAGAGAGATGACGCATGTTCAACACGTGAATATGAAATCTCTCTTTGCAAATGCTCTAGAAAAGATTAACTCATGGATACAAAAAAAAATCAAAGTAAAGGCTAAAACTACTGTGATCCTATTTATAATCGTTTTAGGTTCTGAAAGGCAACATAAAAAGCAGAGTGCTGTCAAATCCAGGTACAAAATCCATGTGAAATAAAGCAGACATGACAAAAATGGGAGTCCCGTGATAGACACGGTCACCTTACTTCGCCGCATTTTTCTCCATTTAATTATCTGCACTGGGTGATGTTTACCGTCCGCTTTGCATAGCCCGGTCACGTGACAACACGCGAGCCAATGGCAGCTCAACCTTCGCGCTCTTGTGCGCGTCAGAGTGGCTTTACACTCTGGGAACCAGTATCTCCTTTTTTCAGTCTCTGGGCTTTTTAAAAAAGAGCCAGAAGCTTCAATGTTGGATGCCGTGCTATGACAACGTCACTGCTGCTCCGTCCGCGCTGGGTCGACCCGTCGGTGATGTTCCTCTACGACAACGGCGGAGGTTCCGATGAACTGAGCAAGAACATGGAGGGTTTCGCTGGTGGCAACTTTGCTGCGAACCAGTGCAGGAATCTGATGGCGCACCCCGCGTCCCTGGCACCGAGCACGGCGTACTCCTCCAGCGACGTGCCCACCTCCGCTATGAGCGAGCCAGTCAAGCAGTGCAGCCCCTGCTCTGCAGCTCAGAATTCATCCAGCGCGTCTCTCCCTTATGGCTACTTCGGTAGCAGTTATTATCCGTGCAGAATGTCGCATCACAACAGCATAAAACCGTGCGGCGCGCAGCCTCCCTCTGCGTATGGAGAGAAATACATGGACACATCCGCCTCGGGGGACGACTTCGCTTCTCGGGCAAAGGAATTCGCGTTTTATCCGACATATTCTTCAGGCCCATATCAACCTGTGCCCAGTTACCTGGACGTCCCCGTCGTGCCAACGATCAGTGCGCCATCAGAAGCCAGACACGAGTCCCTGCTGCCTATGGAGACTTACCAACCGTGGACTCTCGCCGCCAACGGCTGGAACGGCCAGGTTTACTGCGCCAAGGAGCAGCCACAGCCTGGACACATGTGGAAGAGCTCCATACCAGGTAAGACAGTCCAGCTTTTACAGGACAGCACTGTTGGACATGATAGTAGCTACACGTTAAAAATGGCTTTGTACACAATAAGGTGTGTTAAATGTTATTTAGAGGCAAAAATGATATCAGTGCGATAATGTGGTTAAATTATAGTAATAATAAAAAATATTATTAAAATATATAACAAAACGCCAAGTAAAATAAAGTTAAAAAATATATTATGGCAGGTGTTATTATCTAGGGATTTTATTATTATTTTTTGAAAAACTTGTTTTAATGATTTTCCCTGAAATATTAAAGGTAACGTGAAGTGGAAGTTAATTATGAGCAGTTTTAATTCCAAGAGAAAATTCAGATTTTTATGAGTGAGTTTATACAGAGCCACTTGTTGAGAGGACACTTTGACAGCTCCTGTTTTTTCCCCCTTTTCCCTCAGACACGGTGTCCCACGGTGGAGGAGACTCTGGTTCTTATCGACGTGGAAGAAAGAAGCGCGTGCCATACACCAAGGTGCAACTGAAGGAACTCGAGCGCGAGTACGGCGTCAATAAATTTATCACGAAGGACAAAAGGAGGAGGATATCTGCGCAGACCAACCTGTCCGAGAGACAGGTCACGATATGGTTTCAGAACAGACGCGTAAAGGAGAAGAAAATTGTACACAAATTGAAAACTATCAGCTAGTTCCTTTCGTTTATTTTGATTTTATTCTCTTTTTTTCCTTTTTGTTTATTACGGACAATATTTGTGGAAACACACACACTTACGCAGACTTACACACACACACTTTGGACTCCTGGATTGGAATAACTCCCTTCTGACTGAACATGATTTATTTTGTATGATGCCAAAAATTATTTCCCGGAGCTTCATGGAACAAAATTTGGGAGGCACACGAATCCTGGATCTTCCACTTCCTGCCACTTGTTAAAACAAATTAAAGGAGTCAAGTGGAAAGAAAAGTGAAGCAAATTATATATATATGCAGTTTGTGTGACTTCTGTCCCCTCCCTCCCTGTGGCATGTTCACTCCTGATGCAGGAAAACTGACCCCAGTTCAGAAAAAAGGTGCATACGCCACCGAGCTACGCCTTTATCTGCAAGTTTAACAAGTGATAGATAAAGGTGAAGACTGACAGGAAGTGGCGGTGTTACGGATTTGGACCTTGGGAATGTTAAATATTAATCTCTCCTGCTTTTCTTTTAAAACCTGCTCACATGCTTTCGCTTGTATGAAGTTTAGTCTTATCATAGGAATCCGTCATTGTGCAGTCCATGGTGCAATTTATTATAATGCTTAATCGTCCGGGATAATGTGTTCATATGAATCATTACTGTTTATCATGTGTGCGTATTCATGTGGTTGTATATAAAGTAAATTCCGGCATGATATCCAGGTTATAATGTATGTGTGCGTATAATATGTTGTTTCAAGTCCGATCCAATAAAAGTTGGAATTGGATGAAATATATATAATTTTTTTTTTTCATCGTGGCTCAGCTTTTATTTCTTACTCTCAAACACTTCATCCTTTTAAAATGATCGTCCATTGTTGCTACACATTAATTTAAGATTCTCCACATCAGACAAATCGGATTAAGTGAAGGTGTCGTGTGTTATCACGTCGTTTTTTCGTAATATTATGTTCTACTAAAAACAAATTCTGACTGTATTGTAGAGAGGTCCTGCTCTTGGGAAAAGGGGGGAAACGAGTGCGATGTTGCTGCTCTGTGGTGGGGAAAGTGGACTGACACTGCCATCTAGTGGAGGATTTGTGAATCATACTCAAGTGGGCCAAGAGTTGGTAATCCAAAATTTAAAGAATAATTATGGCAATAGTATTGACGTTTCCTTAAATTACCTTTCATATTTTGTGGAGACAATATCTATAATAGAAAAAAGGAAGTGTACAAAGGGAATTCATAAACAAATACAATAATGATTAAAAAAATATATCCATCTTTATTCTTGGTGCTACAAGACAATGATACCTTAAATATTACAGTGACCCTAAGGACATTTCATGTAAATTATGTCTCTATTCTGTGTTTATATTTAAAGAAATAAATCATAATTTACGTTAAACATGAAATTCAGACAGCCCATTTGTGACTCACCATTTCTATATATTTCTTACATATTTAATTTCCCTTTGTGTGTTGCATGATTTGATATGCTGTTATGTGCGTTATTGTAATACCTTTTATAAAAAGGCTTGTGAATGAAATGGGAACAAAAGACCAGTGGATTTGGTCAGTTTTACTTTGGCGATTTGTTTCAAACGGCGCCGGCGTTAAAATTGATTTTCTTTTTTTCTTTTGTACTATCAGTTTCTTCATTTTTTTTTTTTTAAATTACGCAACTGTTGTTGCAAATTATATTAAAAAAAAAACAAAAACATCCATCATGGATTGTCTATTTCAATGTTTGATTATAGTTCGAGCATTTATGGTTTAACACGTATCATGAAGACCTAAGGTAGCAGTAAAGGCCTTTAACTGTAGGCTTTAATACTACTAATAATGAAATATTAATAAGATTTCAAACTAAAAAGCATCAGCTGGTTTATTTCTTCTGGTTTATAGAAATGTTAAACGCATAAGGAAACTGGTATTTTTTTATTCTCTGGCTTTCCGTTTTCGTGTTGGATTTAATCTGATTAATCAGAATTATTTTTGCTTTTAAAACAGTTGTCGCGTCATTGATGTGTTGGCAGTGTGTTAGATTAGATTGTCGTTTAAACAAAAAAACAGCAAATGAACAAAAGCCACAAGAGCGTGGCTTTTAAAATTGACTTTTAACGTATTTAATTTGAGTGTGTGTCGTGATTTAAATTAGACGGATGACATTGTTGCATTGCATACGTCGCTGGATTACTGTGGAATTATTGTCACAATAACTAAACGCAGGAGTCTGTGATGGTGAAATGCTGACGTTAAGGATCAGGATCACAGTTTTTCCTATTGGTTTATATTTCTACAGCAGTTTGTCCGAATGAAAACCAGTACACAATAGTAAAAACAATAATCATTGACACTTTTATTAATAAAAGGTTGTCATGTTATTACCATGCTTAGTCACCCGCTTAAATCATTTTCCCTTTGGCTCTCATGTGAGAGGTTGTAGGTAGTGATTTCCCCTCTGTTGTGTATGTGATGAATCAACAAAGCAAATGAAACGAGTTTCTATCCACAAATATTTCTTTTTCCAAGGACAAACACAAGCATCTGGAAAATTGTTGTTGACATTTGTTGTTGGCCAAAACTACAATTGAAATCCGTCTTTATTTTGAACAGGCAGCATCTACTTAAAGCTCTCTTCTCCTGATTTAGTTGCATGGCGATTAAGTATGCACACACACACACACACACACACACACACACACACACACACACACACACTAAAACAAATGAAATACGTATCGACAAACGCAGGACTTTTAAATCTTAGAATGGTATAACGTAGAGTTGCCAGAATACACAATCATTCTCATGTAATCGCATAGTAACTGTATTCCTATTCAAAGTGGCTCTAATAAACAGTTGTAACGCGCATGTTCTACCCCTGTAGCCCTTCGTGTATTCCGTTCCTCATCGCCACTGACAATGCAGTATATAATCGGACTAGCTGTTTGTGATGAATGGGATTCAGTCCGACATGAAACCTAATCCGTCCTTGTCCAGAGATCCAGCTCCTGTATTTGAACTGACTTTCCTTAAAAGGCAAAACTGTTTTAATATGAGTTTATTTTATGTCTTCTCTCAGAAAAATGACGAGACCATTATTATATTTAAATATACACATAGGACTGACCCTACACGTACCGGCTATACATTTATTATTATCTTTTTTTTTAAGATCGCATTTGCTCACGGTTTAGTTCACGTGTTAATTCGAATCATTCGTTTCTTTCTTTAATATAATCTGGAGAAGCATCACCAAATGACAAGTGATCGATGACAATAACTACAATTAAATGATTTTGATATTATTACTTGGACTAAGTCAACATATGGATACTGATTTTATTTATTTTAATTTTTTCAATGGTGGTTTTAATTTCAGAGCGTGTTTTTAGTTTTAAATCAACATGCATCAAACTCAGGATTATTCCTAGTCTGCTACATACTTTCCCCCGGGATTAACACAATATTAATCTGATTGTGAAGGCCTGATTGTGGATTATTAGGGAATACTGAGCACGGATATGTTGCAAATATGAGGCGCACGTGACCAGCCGGTAATTGGCTCAGTATATGTCCGCGCGCACGCAATGCTGTGTCCTTGATGGCACGTCCTTGTGACGAAGGCACCGCGGAGCGTGCACGTCACGTGCTACACAGGGAGCTCGGAGATGGGAGAGGAAGAGTGGTGACGTCTGACTGTCCCAAAAAAGAAAAGAAAAAAAAAACAGGAGCGGAAGCTATGAAGCGGAAGTTTACTGTGGAGACGTGAATCCGAGCGGCAGCTCCTTTGGGGCAGGCAGATACAGAGAGAGAGAGAGAGAGAACACACAGCAGCTTCTCATTGGTTCACTGAAACCAAAACAAGCACACAAGTCCCGCCTCCAACCTGACGCATGACGTGAGAATCCAAAGCTCAAAGCCCCGCCCCCTCTCTCCTCCTCCTCTCCTCTCGCAGGATCACAGGAGGCTGCACTGTTCAAGAATTGAGTTCTGCTGCCACACTCAGGACAAACGCAGAGTTACCGTTAATTCAAATCCTGTTCAAAGGAACATAAATAACCTTTTTTTTTGACAATACAAAAAAATAATAAAAATCCCACTTCTTGCAGCATTCATATGCACGTAAACCGCAAACGCTTGGCGTAATTGTAGAACATTTGTAGTATCGGGCGTTTTGAAGTAACATATTTTCCATTTGTGGTGCCATTTTGTTCCTGTGTTAAATCATATGTTGCACCGGAAATGTAAACGATCATATGGTTATTTTCATGAGAATAAATATAAAAGCTGACCTATTTTGCATCGATTTCACATCCTCCATGATAAATGTCTGTATTACTCCGCATGACTGAATAATCTCACATTTTTGGGCAGATGTGGGATTAACCAAAGCGCTAAAAAGAAAAAAACAAACAATGACCTGTCTTTTTTCTGTGGTGTCTCCTGGTCCCTGAATGTCTGTGATCTGCTTTGCCAGACGCAGACGAGACCAGTCACTCGGCTTTGCTCTTTACATTGACCTTCGCTCTCTCTCCGTGCGTAATGGAGGCGAGGCCTGCAACCTTCGGTCACTGAGCAACACAGCTTTGGTCAGTTTTTTTTCTTTTTTAAAAAAGGAAAAAATAGACCAGTCTGGTTTTGAAGTTAATCTGGCGATAACCCATCGACCTGAGCAGACACGAGCTTATCCAGGACCGTGGCAGTGGTCAAATAGAAGCACTTGACCGAGATTATGTGAAGGCCTTATCCATGTCCCAGGCGGCGACTTTTTCATCCACATACGGAATTTTCTTGTCCTTATACCCACGTATATAACCTTCTTTGTTTTCAAGTATCAAGTGCCACATCATTTACACTAGAATAGTGATGTTTTAGGAGAAAAAAAACACCGTATATGTCTAACATGTCCATGTGCAGTGAGTACATATGTGGACGATGTTTGCGTCGAATGCGTGACCTTTGTTTTTGCACAAATTCCCCTCAAGCCAAAACGCAGATCAATGTAGGTCAAAGTCTTTGTTAAATGACTGCACTTGAACTACGTTACGTAGAATTTTTTTGTGACTTTCTTAAAAACATTAAACAAATGCTAGTCTCCGAAATAAAAGTTTAAACCTGCTTTTTTGAAAGCTGCTGTCATACGCTTCGTGTTCGCATCCTTTCGTGCGTAAAGAAAAGTGTCTGACATTAGTTTTAATCCAAAATAAACCGACTGGAAGATAAATGTCTTCTTTTTCTTTTTAAAGTAAGTCAGCTGCATATGTTGATTTGCTGAAGCGAGAGCGCAAATACTGAAAAATACGTGAGGAAAAAAAGATATTTAAATCAAATCTTTAAATCGAGTCGTGATATGACCTGATTTCGGATAATACAAATTGTTCAGAATGTCCATAAAATATGTTATAATGTTCAGAAGGTGCACACGATCTTATTTAGTGGCGAGGTTTGTTGTGAAATGTCCCTCTGTCGAATAAACACGAATCTGAAAGCGCAGAGTGTACATTTATATATCTGTGGAAATCAGACGGGATCCTTATACGTGCAGAAAACACCGGCGCATCAGAGGCGCTAAGTGATTTGTGTTATTTCAAAATTGCTTCCAAACCCTGCGCGTGTTTGATGTCAACATTTCCTCAACACCGCCACTGTTGGATAACACATGATGCCAAATACGACAGGAGATGTTAAACTATAATGCAAACATGTCGCGAAACACTATGTAATTAATCCATAATCACCCGCAGGATCAGTCACTAGTATACTGTCCAATATGTATATATGTGTATATATGTATATATATATATAAATATCTCAATACTCTGACTATTGCACCTACATTTGTACCGCAATTTCCGTTCACAAGATCATTTGTTGCTTTCTATTCCTTATACCCGCACTGAACTGGGTAACGTGGCTTTTGTCAGTTTTTTGTTTTGGTTATATCTTCACCTTTTGCATGGAATACTGAAAACTGAGTTAATTTCATTGGACACTTCAAATCCAAACTGTGTTCTTGAGGCTCATACTCGACAACATGCACTTGTTTTTCATCATGTGCTTGTAAATTTAACATGGATTCTCTCTTTTTAAAATTTCTATTAAGCTTGTGTTTAACTGTGTCAATTTGTAACCGTTGACTGTTTCGTATTTGGTGTTGTGTGTCTTGGCCAGGACTCCCTTTTGGAAAAAGAGGTTCTTAACCTCAATGGGGTTTTTCCTGGTTAAATAAAGGATACAAAAAATACAAATCTCTACTGTTCGCTACAGGCCCAGTCCGATTAGTTTCGGTTAAAACTATAATTAGATGTGTTATTTTCTTAGTATGCACGCACCATGTGTGAATTTAAATTGAATGATGAGTTTTTTTGTTCACTTAAGACGCCACTAATGTTTTTGAACATTTGGTTTCTCTATGCTTATATTTCAAATTATTTCCTCCTGTCATACATTTTCATGTATTTCTTCTTTGTTCTCGTGATTATAACAAATGTCATTTTATGTCCTTTTGTTCAGGCCCACTACTCCACGCCTCGTTTCCCAGGATATACCCTCTGCAGGCTAATCCAGCTTTGTGCGTCTCCACTGCTCCCGTTGACCGTGGAGTTGATCAGCTTCTCCTGCGTGTGTGTGTGTGGCTCTTGTGTGGTCCGTCTGTCGTCGCCATCGCTGTCGTGCCCACGGTTGTGTCACCTGTGGATAAATCAACAAGTTGGACGCGGAAATCAGGTTCACATTTTCCTCAGAAACGAATCCTGCTCGCTGCTTTTGTGCTCGAGGTAAGTGCAAGCTGTGTTTGTTCCATGCTTCAGTGTGATGGTTTTACAGTCCTGCTGCCACTGCAGGCTCCTATCAGCTTAGCCACATACATGCAACATAACAGCGGCTCAGCCAAGACCATGAAACATTCAAGTTCAAAAACACATTAAGACAATCATAATCTCTGAATGTGCAGTGAAATATGACGCAACAATACACGCAGGGTGTGCATCCAGAATTGTCGTTGGCTCGTTTCCCTGTAGCCAAGCCTCGAGTTTCACATGAATTGAGTTGTTTTTGTTGCACTCTGATGTATTAGCCTATACCCAAGTAAAAAGTGCATCTACAGTGACGTTTGACTGCATGTATGGAGTTCTGTGCATTAAAGAGGTCGCAGGATGGGCCTGCAGGTCTCAGACTGCGCCTGTGCATCCTCTCTGCCGCCTGCTCTGCTCTGCACACTGTAAACTAAACACGCTGGATTCATGTTGAGATTAAGAATAGGTGCTTTCAGTGTGGTGGCTGCTTCTTTTTCTTCTTTCTAACATAAAATGAAAACAAAACCGCCTGTACTAAAACTCTGGGCAATTCCACTTAAATGCTTAAACTACAGGAGGTGTCTTTGCAAGACACTGGATGCGCCTATTTAGGCTCCTTTACAGCCTATAGGCCTACCTGACGTGGTGTTAAACTGTACTTTCAGATCCTCCCCAGGCTGGCTTGTTTACTTGTTGTCTAACAAGGTTTTATGGCACAAGACGGGGCAATCCAGCCTATTTGTCGCATTCTCTTCCTGACACAGTCACTGCCCTTCAGTCATTCTTCCTTTTGGCCTAAACTACTGTGTTTATAAAATAATATAAAATAATATATATATATATATATATATATATATACAGTATATATGTTATGCCCTCGTATCATGCGTTGATCTTGTGTTTACACGTTGGCCTTACAGGGAAAAAAAATACGTGATGGTGTGTGTGTGTGTTTGATTTGGGGTATAGGAGGAAACCTGTCCCTCAGTAAAATCACTGCCTGCGTTCTAAATGAGTGACAGTGAGATGGACGTTAGTTTCCTTTATTTACAAAATGCACTATGTTAATATTCCTGTCTCTTGGTCATATGTTTATTTTATTTGTCCACAATCTGACGTGAATGTTGACCGTACGTGTGAGATGAGTTTGTCGTCCAGCTGGTTTAAGGTTTGATGACAACCATGAGTGTGTTTTACTTTTATTTCGAGTTAAATCCTGACACACACCAGACTCAAAACAAGGCCCTGCGGCTCCCATTATAACGAGAAGAAGATGGAATCCGTTTGACTTTAGTTTTTGGTCTACATTTGCAAACTCACAGATCGACCAGTCCTGTAACCAAAGCCTGCGTAAATGCATCAGTAATTAAAGGAACTCCATCCGGGGCACGATGAGGGCCCTTTACTCTCAGTGGAAACAGTCGGTCCCTCCCCCGAACTTGAAGTCGACCGTATTCAGACAAAAAGCTTTGGCTTTGAGGGCTTTTTTTTATTACTCGGCGCCAGACTGTGGTTATGATGAAGAAAAACGCATAACGAGGATGGTCGAGGAACAGCTGAATTACCTCAATACAAAACGCAAATAACCTCAGTAATCTTACTTTTTAAGATGCTTATTTATATTTTTAAAGGACATTTGAAAAACAAAACCACAACCAAGTTGGACGTGATTTAATCAGATGATTATAGATATAATACATCTTACCTTGTGTCCATTTCTCTCTCTGTGCTGTTGAAAATCCACAGCTGCTGACTTTGACTCCGTTTAGGTGGCGACTTCCTATCACGCTTGGCCAGTTTTGTGGTGTCTGTCTGGCCGGGGAGAAAAAAAAGCGCAGTAGAATACTATAGCAGCAATAAAAACGCACGTCTGTGCAGAGCTGGCTTTGGTTTTCCTGGGCATCCTGTGCTCAATTACAGCTTAAAAGCTTCAGCACAACTCATAGAATTTGTCTGGATTGAGTGAGAGGCGGAGCGTGTGGTCCCAAAAAGACACTGCAGTCGCTTGTGTCCCTGCAATTTCACCAAATAGTACACAAACTGCATGCATTTCCCCCCCTGTTTTCGTACACTCGCAGCGCGTTAGTTGGTATTTGTGGTGTCTTAGTGTGTGTGATATTTTGAGGTCGTGTTTCACATGAGCCATCATGGAGCCCCTCAGGTCCTCATATGCACATCGGGCTGTGAGGCCAGGCCAGCCGCAACGGTCTTAATCCGCGATCAGGTCTCCCATTCACAGCACATTAGAGTCAGGTTGCAGCTCTCTTCAAAACAAGATCCACGGTGGCCTAAAAGCAGAGAGCCAGGGAGTGTTCTCTGTGACATGGTTAGCAATTCAAACAGAAATAAATCCTGCTTTTGTCCATTTTCTGACCCGAACTTACTCAGTTTTTCTCTGTCTAGAGAGAACATTTGGTTTTACAAACTATCTGCGTTTGCCTGTCTATGCTCAGTTTGCTATTTAGGATATGTACATTGAGGGTTTGGATGGTTTTTAATTGAAAAACAGATTATTCATTAATATAATACAGATTTAGCAAAAAGCAAAATAAAGCTGCAGGTATTTTAATTTGATGCGTAACTTTATCTTTTAAAACATCTTTACCCTGTGATTTTAATGTGTCTATCCTTGTGGGAAAATTGTTTTAAATATGAAAAGTATTATATTCAACAGAACGTTACATTGATCTTTTTTATTTCTGGAAGTTGTATTTTTTTCCGAATACTCACATTTGAATTAATATTTGCTCCAAAACACAAATAAACAGCCGTGCGTAATGGTTGTTGCGCTTTTTTTGGAGGTTAGTGTAGCCATTAAATGTTAATATGAGGGGAAAAAAACAAAGCAATAAGAAGTATCATTTAAAAATAGAATATTTTTTTGTTTTTCTTAAGAGGCTGTAACATTTTACTATAGAGCAGACTGTTTTAATGATTATTGGTGTCAGTGTTTACCTCTTAATTCATGCGCTTTTCCCAATAAACCTCTGTTTTTTTCCAGTATGTAGCCGTCAGCTTCACTGTTGCTGTGACTGACGGAAAATATTACAATGATAAAATAAAAATCCTCATAAATAAGTTTTACAACACTTTAATAAAGAGTGGGTTAAAGTCCATTCAACTGTGGTTCTATAAAGTTGTGACTCTGTTTACACATTTTAAGATATTTACCCATTATTATTTTTGGAAAAAATAATCAATGTTGTCTTTGCAAAAGCGGTTTCAAACACAAGGCTGAGACCTGCTGAAACATTAGCTCCTACTTTGAACATGACCCTGATAACCAAATGCCCACTGAGCATTTGGTTTTCAGGCTCTGCCATGTTGTAAAACCACCAAAAGAGGACGAAGACATGTCTAAAAATGGACTTTAGAGACAAGGTGTTCCCTTACTCCAAAATTAGGTCAATAAAATCTACATATAATTTTAGTTAATATTATTAAGAGTTACGCTTCCTTCAATGAAACGAGTTTAAATCCACACAAATGTTTTTTTTCCTGGGACAGAAACACAAGCATCTGGAAAATTGTTGACATTTTGACCAAAACTACAATTGAAATCCGTCTTGATTTTGAACAGGCAACATCTGCTTAAAGTTCTCCTCTTCTAACTTGGTTGCATGTGAAGAAATTCTTTTTGTCATCAGACATGGCGATGAACTACCAATGTCAAGCTTTAGGACACGCAGAAGTCATGTCTCTTACTTTCTTACGCACACACTGGCACACTGGCAGGCGCGCGCGCGCACACACACACACACACACACACACACACACACACACACACACACCACACACACCACACACACTCCTACACACATACACACACAGCCTGAAAATCTGTCAATTTCTGCCACGTAGTCACGTGACCTCCTCCTCCGTGGAGTGGATGGAGATGGCTCTCCACGTCAGCTTACGTCTCCAAATTTCTGTTTAGCGAACCTGCTTCAAAGAGGCAAGAGGCACGGCGCTTCAGAGCCATGTTCAGGGCGGTTATAGAGGAATCAAACCCCAACATAGAGTTATAGTAGAGGGTGAACTACGATGATGGATTTTGACGAGAGGGTCCCCGTCGGATCGAACATGTATTTGCCCAGTTGCACTTATTACGTGTCGGCGGGGGCTGATTTCTCCGGTCTTCCCTCGTTTTTATCCCAGACCCCTTCCACCCGCCCCATGACATACTCCTACTCCTCTAACCTGCCGCAGGTCCAACCCGTGAGAGAAGTGACGTTCAGGGACTATGCAGCCATTGACCCGTCCAGTAAATGGCCGCACCGGGGGAACTTGCCTCAGTGCTACCCCAGCGCGGAGGACATGGTGCACCGGGACTGTCTGTCGGCGCAAACCGCAGTTGTAGGGGACATGTTCGGTAAAAACAGCCCCGCCGCCGCCGCCGCAGCCGCCGCGTATCACCACCACCACCACCACCACCATGCGAGCACCGGGTCCTCCGCCGCCAATTTCTACGGGAACGTGGGCAGAAATGGCGTGCTGCCACAAGCCTTCGATCAGTTTTACGAGACGGCGTACGGGAACGCGTCGGAGAGCTCCTCCACAAACGGCTACTCAGGGGAAAAAACGGCGAGCAAGCAGCCCAGCTCTGCGCCGGAGGACGCACCTTCGTGCCGGGACACCGAAGCAAAGGATCCCCGGGATGAGACGAGCAGCCCGGAGTTATCTTCCGGCAACAATGAGGAGAAATCCAGCAGCAGCAGTACGTATTAAAGTCAACGCCTTGGTTATGAGAGAAAGTTTGCAATGTTGCGCGCTGCTGTTAAAAATTTTATATGCTGTTTTATAAGCATATAAGGTTTATAGAGGGCCTGTAGACCCCCCACCCCCAACAAAACTTTGTTATAAACTGCAGGATCACGTGTTTGGAATTGAAATTGGCCGTGAAAGACAACAGGCCGGTAATTTTTCTGTATTCTAACACTCCCAGACGATTCCAAAAAGCACCCAGTTTTAAATATGAATTCCCATACAGACCCGCGTTCATTCCATGTGTTATTAACGTGCTTGTTTCACGGTTTCTTAGCGTTAAGAGAACATTTGCATGTAATGAGGGTGGTGCCTCTGCTTTAAGGTTTAGCACACATGGGCTCTGATGTTAAAGCTATCATGTAGTTTGTGCTCCCACTTGTGTATTTTTTTTTTACTTAACGTGTTCTATAAAACCTATTGGTCCCTTTTTCCATTTAAACTGTCCCTTTTTGTTGAAGTACAGTCCAGTCTCTTACATTTGAATGTGAGCTTCTCACTTAAAAGGTCATAGCCCAAGTATATTGTCCAGTGAACCAGCAGGAAATGGGTTTCCAGTGTAATATAATATCAGTATATGTGACACTTAAAATGTGGAAATGGGAAATATGTTATTAATGCGTTATGTGGAGGAAATCCGCTCGTGCGTAATCTGGGTAACGTCCAGGGCGTATAAATCTTTATCTTATTTTATTTTTGAAACATAGTCATGGCTTATAGGAAATGTTTATTATTCCTGTGACCGATACACAGTTTCCTTTTCTTTGTGTGTGTTTTCCAGATGGACAGCGGATCCGCAAGAAAAGGTGTCCTTATTCCAAATATCAAATCAGAGAACTTGAGAGAGAATTCTTTTTCAGTGTGTACATTAACAAGGAGAAACGCCTGCAACTGTCTCGGATGCTCAATCTCACCGACCGACAAGTGAAAATTTGGTTTCAGAATCGCCGCATGAAGGAGAAGAAATTGAACAGAGACAGATTACAGTATTATACGTCCAACCCTCTGCTTTAGGAGTCCAAACAGCCCAAACAGTCCTCTGCTGTTGGGACTGACTGCGTTTACACACTGACCCCCGCGGGCTGTGACTCTCACCAGTGTACGCTGTGCACCACAATGGCCGCTACAGCAATAGCATCAGCAGCGACATTGCTCAATGGTTAATTTCAAGTTCGAGGACAACAGTATCCTGTGATGTGAACAACCTAAAGCGTGAGCATGATATTAAGACAGTTTTTGGACCTTCCGACTCTGTTTTGGGGAAAAGTGTAATTGTCCTCGCCAAGAACTGTGGCGTGCGAAGGCCCATCTTAACTTGACGGTGCCTCTCACACGCCTTGATTATTTTCTTTTCACGGGGGCAAACAATTAAATAAAATAAAAATAACAGTCTCACTGACTGAGCCAGTGTATTTTGTAATCAAAAACAATATTTTACTTTTTTTCTCCTGTTTTTAAAATCAGAAAGCTGGTGGATTAAAAATGATGGCGAACATATGACTTTAATAACTGAATCTATATTGGTGTGACCAAATAATGAATCCAAACGGATGAGAATGTAATGTGTTTCTGTTTTGTCTGCTTATTTATTTTGTAGCCACTCGTTTACTATGTTGTTTAATGCCACGGCTTATACCAAGTCATTATTACAGACAGGCTTTTGGGACTCGTTGAGTCTTTGTTGACCTCAAAACAAGCTTTTGTCGTCTTTTCCTGTTTACCTGCAGAGTGAAGGCTGAGTATTTATATTTTGAGTATCTTTCAAATACCCAAATCCATGATGTCGTTTTGATTTTTTTTTTTTTGGGAGACTATCAGGCAAGTACTGACAATGCAGGCCAAACCAGAGATATAAGCTCGTCCACTGGATCCGTGTGGAGTTGCACTGAGGTACACACCCAACATTTTCACACAGGTATACACAGCCTATGCATCGGGCCTCTCCGGTTTAATACAGATGTGAATAGCAGAATATTTTTTCTTGACTCCTGATCCTTTGGTACTTGCAGTCAACAATGTTTTAAAAAAGGAAAAGAAAATCTACATTTTACGTAAGTGTGCTGTCAGGGCAAAGCTGGTCAGGGTCATTGCATTGAATCAACTGCTTGGTATGCCCAAACTATTGTGTATTATACTCTATTTCCAAATAAAAATAAAATCTAATGAAACAATTATTAAAAAAAAACAAAAAACTCAACTCATGTTTTGTCATTGCTTTCCTTTTAAGATAAATATACGCACAAGAAACTATAATCACACAGACTTACAGTTGTCGCATTTCGTGTCCGTGAAAACGATGAAGACGCTTCAGAGCAGCATCTGCAGTCCGACCTCACACAGGCGCTCACATTAATTACACTCATTTAAATTAAAAACATGTATAATTATTAAGATTCAAGCAAATTTAATTCAGAGCCTGGAGTTAATTTGAATAATTAATGCCACATCATCTCAGATATTTAATTATGGAACATGGACAAATAAATACAGATGAACATCAACAAACAAGTCATCGTCCGTTGTAATTCTCCTGTTTTATTCTACTTTATTACATTAGTGCTACATTATTTTTGAACTAGGTTTCACATAATTGGACAACTCTTGCATTAGGTCTGAAAGAAATCTTTGTTTTTGAGCTAGTGTGGAAAACTCATGGCTCCACACTTATCTATCAACATAACATTTGCAGTTGCCAAACATTCAGCATTGCACCATGTACACTTTGTTTTCTATGCGTTTCTCTCTCTTTGTAGTCTTTGTATGCGTGCGTGTCTGTGTGTGTGTGCGTGCGTGCTGTCATTTTGCTGATTGGCTTTGGAAACCCTGTTCCAACAGCCTTCTCCTTTGGCGAGGATCGCCATATTTGCTGTTGTTATCACTGTGTTTATGGGAGCTAGCCGCAGCGCATTGGCGTTCATATATGACAGTCAAAAGGGCCATAAACGCGGGGAGAGAGGCTGAAGTTTATGGTTGCCTCTCTCTGCCATAGTCCGGCCTTGCCTTGCGCATCCTTTACTGCGCGCTGGAATTCCGTCCCTAATTACGGGACATCCTCCCCGTTGCCGCAGCAACGCGACCATAAAAGCTGTCTGAGAGTCTGGAGCATTTGTACAATTGGAGTGCAGTGCAATAAACCGTCTGAGACCCAAGGTTATTAACTGTGTTACCAAGGAGGCGAGAGCAACGACAGGGAGAGGACGGATAGGGAAAGCTTCAGCTTGTTGGCTGCACCGACTCCATTTGTGAGGCTTTTCCCCCTCGTGTAGTTTGTCCACCTCGACATCAGTGTATAGTGGCAACTACTGCACCACGGATCAGACTCTTCTCTGCCACTGGGCGGCGCTATTGGGACCAATGTCACGGCCGTGGATCTTTTCGTCTCCACACTCACCTCGAATGCAGGCAGGTAAAAAAGCTGTTGTCAACACAGCCTGGAGCTCGCATAGTTTTGCTCTGCTTTAACAACAAAGCTGCTTTATGTTCAGCCGTGAGAGTCTTCTTTGAAACGCGAGGCCTGCTGGTTTGAGATGGGAGCCGCTTTGTGTTCCCTTTGCACATTTCTGTGTTGTGCTCACTGGGTTGTGTGCTGGAGAAAGTCTTCCTGGGGGCCCTAATAAGGCAACACATCTGTGCCAAGCCTTCATGCTGCATGTGCTATTCATTTTGCTGAGCTTGGGCTTTTTAATGGGTGAAGTATAGCATGGCCGCCTTGTACCTGCGGAGATCCACAACCCCTTCCAGCCTAACCACAAATGTTTTGGATTTGGGAAAGTCAGTCTTAATGATTTTCAAAAAAAGGGAGGAAAAAAACACAGCAACAGTTAGCATGTTAACGGCACAACAGTAAGCAGTGGGTGCTGGACACAAAACAAATGATTTCATGTTTTCTGCTGGCTCTCGTTCTAATGCAGCTCATCTTAAATCACGGCAGCTGGCCTGTATGCTCCATCTTCTCCCCCCTCTTCAAAGAATCCACTAACATCCTTTGACGTGCTTCCAAAACACATTAGTGTCTGTGCGTGCCAAGTGTGTAACATCAGATATTAGGGAAAAGTCGAGTTGATTGTGATACGCGGCAACAATCGCTTCTCCCTTTTCCTTCCTGTCGCAGACACAGATCTGCGCAATGAGGCGATTCGGTGTCAGTCCAAGTGGCCAGTGTCTAAATTCTGGACCCTAATGCGTTCACACCGAGTTTCTTTCTCCTTTGTCTCTCGTGAAAAATAAACACATCCGCTGGATGTAATAAAACGCCGCATTATTGTTCATAACTGCACTCGGGACGAACATGATACGACTCAAACGGCCTTTTCGGCCACGATTATATGGGCCTGATCAAAGCCAGTGGTCAGAGTAAACTGTTTTAGGATATTATAGCCGGGCAGCTGTGAAAATGAAGATTTAATAGCTATAATTAATAACTGTAACACAAAGATATCGATGGACCTCCATGCCAGTGCAACACCACGAAGTGTGCAGGCCAAAGACATCTTAATCTTCCGCGCACATAATTAATTGATGTATTTGGTTTCCATACTAGCTCAAATGTCCCTTAAGGAACGCGTCACTGTGGGGAAGTGTACACACACTTTGGACCAATTGCTGTTAGTATGTCTGTTAGTGGGCTAACACTGCAGTTAATTATTTTATGGTTTTGGGGAGGAAATTTGATAAACTAGCACAAATGCTTGGCGCGCGGCGTTTGTCTTTAAATCCCCCGCACAGCGGAACACGGGTTTGTGCTTTTCTTTCCTTTTTTTTTTTTTTAAAAAAACCCCCATTTCTTTTAATATATCATTATGCTTTTGAAACGGGTTATTGTACTATATCCATACACACATAAATAACCCTACAAGCAACCGGTCATTTAAGTCATTTGAAATATGTGGATTTTTGAGCAGCAGCGATTGACAAATGTCCACCGTCAACGCGCAGCGGTCTAAGCCAGTGTACATAAATGAGCTGTCAGTGGCAGAGCGTTTTAAAACCTAAATGGGCTCAATTTATGAATTTCTCCCAAATTTGCTCATTTCAGTACAACCGGCTGCAAATACACCCGGGGGGCTAGTGGCCACCTGGGCCTGGTAATGGCAAAGCTGGCCGAGATTAACTTCAACCTGGAGAGAGCAATAGAGTGCACATGTCCAAGGACACTACGAGATGGAAGGAGAGTTTTATTGTGGCCCTTATTGCCCCAAATTGGACCGACAGTGTGACTTGTGTGTGCAAGCTTTATGTCCGCTTTGCCCCGTCTCATGCAGTGACCGCCCCTCACAACACGGTGATCAATATTTTAGTAGTTTCACAAAAGTACATTTGAGCACAGCGTCTCCTATGATGTTGATATAGAATAAAAATGAACACCGAAGCTAAACGAAATTAAATGTTTGCTCTAATTTGGTTTGAAATAAAGAACGTGCACGTTTAATCTGGTTTCGTATTATGCGTAACGACGGTGCGGCAAGAGATAAAACTGTCCCATATAATGAATTTGCAAAAACGCACAGAAATACACCCACAACTAATACACATATGTGAATAAAACATTGTTTTTTTCATAAATGAATACACAACAAATAAAGAAGGAAAAGTGTATGATGTGGTTATGATGAGTAAATATATATTTAGCATATTTCGTCTTTGCAAATTTAAAATACTTCACGTGTGCAAATACCAAAAAAAGACCCCAGAACCAAACTGTTCAGTTTGTTTGCGTATGGGCATGAATATTCATGTTTAAATATTAGTCAAAAAATATTTTGGAATAAATAAATATTTGGTTTAAGGAGTTCTGTTTTGGCGTAATTCTCAATGTGGCAGTGCACAAATAGTTTAAAGTTGCTATTTGCGGATGGCGATGATGATGACGATACCTGTGCAAAATAAAGGCACATCTGAAAGAAGCATCTTGTGTGCTTTTAGCTGCCCACTACCTCCAGGTAGCATTAGTCTTAATTTGCTTTTTAGTGCGGAAGAAGCCTGACTGTCTTCAGGCGAAAGGATGAAGTGATAGTGCCAAAGGCGAAATTTCCCTGCAGTTCAAAACACTTTATTGCCACTAAGTCCTACAACTTTATTATTTTATGTTTTTGTTGGTGGGCCTTATCCTCCCTGTACTTTTAAACGTCATTTGCCACCTTAAGGCCACATTTCTCTCACAAGTATACAGCAGGATTTTACTTCTTACAGCGAAGACTTTACTGGTGTTATATTATTCCTCCCAAATGACAGTAACTTGTATTTTGGCACACTGGTTACTATTTTTTTTTTTTAAATGCGGTGATTCTTCTTATCTAAACCCTCTGTGGTTACATTTGATTTGCATGATTTTAAAGGTACAGTGCTGCGGATATCGTTCGGAGATGAGAGCAGTTGTATTATAAGTATTTGGGAAGGTTGTTGAAAGAATTCTTGAGATTTTTCATCACAATGTAAATTTAAACTAAGCATCGTGTTAGACCTCGCCCCTTCTGCGTGGTAATGGCGAGGTGAGGGAACACACTGATTGCTGTGCTGTCTCCTTTCTCTGCCTCAGCTCCATGATGGATATCGCTCCGACTGCTACGTAGCCTTGGAGTGGGAGGGACTGCCCATCTTCCAGCAATTCCATTGGTTTTACAGTTCGCACGGCGGAGAGGGGGGTGCCGCTAATCATATCCAACATGTTTTGTACAAGAAATGTCAGCCAGAAAGGGCTATCTTCTCCCTTCGCCAAAATACACCACAATAATGTCATGTTCGGACAGCCCGTCAGGAAATGCGTTTTTAGTGGATTCTTTGATCAGTGGCCGCACGGAGAGCGGCGGAGGTCACTATGCGGGGAGCGCGGTGTGCGTGCCTCATAGCACCGCTACAGAAGTGCCTTACGGACTACACAACTATGGATACTTCCCAGGTATGGGTAAGCGGAACGAGGTGGGCGCCCAGAACATGGTTTCAGCTTCTGGTGCGTACATGTCCAGCATGGAGATGTGGATGGACGCGCAGAGGTCATGTCGAATGGATCAAGAGCACCCGGTAGGTCCTCAGGTCGCGCCCTGCTCGTTCCCGCAGAACATTAAGGAAGAGAGCACCTACTGCCTGTATGAGCAGCCGAAGTGTCCTAAAGCCTCCACCGCTGAAGATCTAACGTATTCGAGGCTAACTACAGCTGGCCTCGGCTCCACGTCTTGCACAGTGACCGATGGTGGTGGTGGTGGAGGAGGAGGAGGCGGTGGCGGCGGGGGCTCAGTGCCTGTGCCGTGCTACTTCCGCTTGTCTCAGACGCACGCACATTCTCATAAACTTTACAACACCAACGGCCCCCAACCGAACCCTTCCCATTCTCATTTTGGCCTACACCCCACTGTTTCTGCTCGTTTCCACACGCCACCAACCTCGGCTTCTGCTCCAGCTTCGGGGCTGGAGGAGCGGAGCACCGAGGAGCCCGTGTCCTCGGCGAAAACAAACGTACAGCCTCACGTTACACCGGGGGCCGAAGAGGCGAGGGTGTCCTCGGATGCAGAAGCGTCCTCAGAAGAGGAGCCGGAGGAGAATGACAAAGACAGACCAGCAAAGACCACTAAAGGTAATTATAGTTCAGCATAGGTGTGGTTCTGCACTGTGATGTGTTTGCATGCAGGTAGAGCAGGTATAGGCAGCTTTTTAATTGCACCTGCCAGGTTTTATATTACTGTTTAGGCTGCAGCGACAAGTCAAGGCAGGTAAAAAATGTCATTAATATGTGCTCTTTATTATGTTTAGTTTTTAAATTAAACAAGTATATATGATTTTAATGCATACAAATAGTACATTTGTGCATGGGGCATTTACGGTGCGTAACATTTAAAATCGATTTGGCTGGAAAGCTAAATTTCAGTTATCCAGTCATGCACTGTGAAATGTGCATATATGTATACATGTACATATATATAATATGTAATACTGATGTAATATAATACTTAAATATATTATAGCCCAGTGTCACTTTTCACCACTGCATAAAACGTAGTAATGCATTGGCTTATACTATACGTGTTTTACGCAGAGGCCAATGCTTCCATAATCCCACTAATTTTAATAAAGCTAAAATATTTTTTGCTTCACTATACTGCTGATGTGAAATGTTGTATGCATTGTTATTTGTGTGTAATATTTACATTTGCATTATTATTTGCCCATTTAAGTATGGCGGGTCTAACAAAGAAGGCACACTTTACGCATAACACACACTATATCTGTACAAGTGCGCGCGCGCGCACACACACACACACACACACACACACACACACACACACACACATATATACATACATATATATATATATATATATATATATATATATATATATATATATATATATATATATATATATATATATATATATACACTTAAAGATAGTCTAGTGTTACTTGTGTTACCGTGATATCTGCACAATTCACATATGTATACACACACAGATATACATATATATATATATATATATATATATATATATATACACATAGGTATGTATGTGTATATGTATATACTTAAAGATAGTCTAGTGTTACTTGTGTTACCGTGATATCTGCACAATTCAGATATGTATACACACATAGCCCCCCAGATACCCCCAACACACACACACACACACCGCAGTGCCTCATATTGCAATGCGTATAACCATCAATCTGCCTTTTTTTTTAGGAGACACAAAACGTGATGAAAACATGGCCAACTGGCTGACGGCGAAAAGCGGCCGGAAGAAGCGCTGTCCATACACCAAGCATCAGACACTGGAGCTGGAGAAGGAGTTCCTCTTCAACATGTACCTTACCCGAGAGCGCCGCCTAGAGATCAGTAAAAGCGTCCACCTGACGGACAGACAGGTTAAAATCTGGTTCCAGAACCGCAGGATGAAACTGAAGAAGATGACGCGGGAAAACCGGATCCGGGAGCTCACCTCCAACTATGGATTTTCATGATGAACAAACCACCTGATTACAGTGAAAACACAGGGGGAAAATAGGTGAAATCAAATACACCTCACCATTTTGTCCACATGACTCAGTTGACAGTGTTGGGGACATACAACTTCCTTTTTCATTTCAAGACGAGGTTATAATAATGTCAGTTCACCGTCATCTCTGAGGAAAGAGGAAAGCGAGAGAAATGTCATGAGGTTCTGCTGATTGTTTTTTTCCTGATGTAGTCTTTTTGTGTTGTCGACACGTTTCTGTCACTTCTGTCGTATGTTTGGATGGTGTCGTCAGTGGCGTTCAGTCAATGCAGTTTATACACACACACACACACACACACACACACACACACACACACACACACACACACACACACACACACACACACACACACACACACACACACACACACACAACGTATGCCCTAAAAACGGGTTAAAATCGTCCACTTTTATTAACCGACGAACAATAACCTTTATCGAAATTTAGTTAAAATAAATATGAATTTCCTTCATTTTAATTGGAATTGCATGGTATAGCCTTAACTTTTTTTTTTTCCTACATTTTTAAATCGATTTGAAACCACCCTGGAATATAATACCCATGTATCACCAAGGGAAGAGTAACTCATCTATGGCCAATAAATGTAGTCCACAATGATATACAGTAGATCTATGTACGAGCTAAATGTATAAACTGAATCTTTAATCACGCTAAGGACGTTTACACAAAAGCGGTGCGCAAAGTGAAGGAGGACTGTTTTTATTGTATATTTCTGTGTAAATATGACATTGTGTTTTTTTTGTGTAATGCTTAATAAATTATCAGCTCGCATTAAGGAGTAACTTTGTATTTTATCTACGCTGCGTTTATATTTTCTGGTCAGAGTTTTGTTGCGCAGAAAAAAAAAATGTTTTGAAATGACAAAGTCCAAAAATAATACGTGGTCCTCCTGGAGATCACCTATTGCTGTGAACCCTCTTAGAAATGTTGGTAGGGGCTAATGTGTAATGGCCATCGGAAATAATTAAGATATTAGGCTGTAAGCCGTCTAGCTGCATGCCCAGCCGGCTATTGTAGAGTTTTATGACTGGCTGGTATATGAGGTTTCTCCCTCTCCTCTAAGAGCAGCTTCAGTCGTGGGAGAGCCTTTCAGACGGAGAGGAGGCCCGGCTCTCAGCTAGAAACCCGAACTGTGTACGCACGTTTTTTGTGTGGATAAAACAATACCACCGGCTTTGTTTTGGAATACTGGGATTAATGTTTCTGGGATCGGGTAAGTCAGTTCTTCATTGAGGAATTGTCTCTTTGTGCGCCTTGTTGCAGTGGATTCACCTTCAGTGTGTGTGTGCAACACACTTGTGCTTTCTCAGTGCAGACGAATTTGTGGACACTTGATGACGGAACCGACGACCTCGGTGCATTGCGAATTGGCTGATTGGGTTTCACTTGAGGGCCCGGATCGACTGTCGTGTGGTTTAGGTAGTTTCATGTTGTTGGGGTCCATTTCTAAACTCTGCAACATGAAACTGTCTTAATTGCCCCAGTTACAAGCATCGAGACATGAACGGGGAAGCAAACCGGGGACATAAAGATGATTGGGTTTGTGGAACATTTGTGCAGAGGTGGTTTGGGACTATGTGTTGAAAAGCTGCACGGCTGATAAATCGGGGAGGGGGTCTGGCTGCATGGCTGCTGTGTATATTCCTAACCTGTCTCCTGCAGTGTTTTCTTCAGTGTTCTCCACTCGTCTTGTCATCAAAACGGGCCCATGTGTGCTGAATTTAAGCGTGATCAAAGCTCAGCTGCAGTCTACATGGCGGATTTGGGATTAAGAGTAAAGCCGTGAGTGTTTTCCGTGAGTAGTAGTGACGCAGACACGCCAGACAAGGCCTCGGTTACGACCACTGCAGTGGAGGGGAAGGGGAAGGTGAATGGGGCAACAGCGACCTCCGTGGGCAATGAGACCGGATGCTTCCGCTGCGCAATATAGTGGCTCAGACAAAAGGAGGGGAAGGGCTTTATGGCGACATTTAGATTCGCCAGACAGGCTGTTATCTGCAGAGGCAAAAGAAGTAAATAGCCCCTGCGGTAAACTGGGCGAAAAAAACACCCTGGTTTAGGTTTACAGCCCAAAAGCCATTTGCACTGTGGCGTCTTTTCCTGCTCCAAAGGTGTTTGACTGTTCTAAGTTTTAGTGCACAAACAGGCTATTTTACCCAGTCGGCTTGTTTGATGTCTGCTGGTCAAGTAACATGCAGGTCGTACCTGTGAGGTGAGAGTCTCAAACTAGAATGCACATTATGGACACCTTGTAATGTTTCCTTCAGTGCACTTCTGCTAAAACGCAACAGCAACACAAGAGTGGCGTGAATTCCTGCGTGTTGAATTGCCTGTGGCCTTGTGGGGGTGTTGGCCAAGCTCTCCGTTTATTTGCTGGTAATAAATAAAACACGCGGGGTTTATATGTGAGAACGCAAGCTTGTCGTATTGTATATCTGCAATGTGGACTTTGGTTAAGATTAGAATGTGCATTTATGCGCACGCAGACGCCCTCTTGATGAAACAAAACAAAAAACAATCACATTCACATGAAGTATTTCCCCTGTAATGCAGATTAACTCTTATTTTATTAGACTGTAGTATAGATTGTTACATTTCTTTTGTTGAGCAATTTTAGCACTTTTTTTGTCTGAATGCATTTTATGACACTTTGAACTTTAAAGTTAACAACATGCATATCATTTTATACAATTTAATTTAATCTCATTGCACACCAGCGGGCAGCTTTCTCGCTCTTTCTTGATTTAATTTCTTTAATATTTTCCTCCTCTAAAGCACCACTACATTCTACACAGTATATTTATATGGAAACGCCTGCTGTTTACAAACCGTCGCACTCATTTAGTCCATTTTTAAAAGGAACTAAAACCCACAATCACCACATTACGCGTTAGTTGTGTTTAGGTGTAAGGTTATACCGAAGCAATGGCTGCTAACGGCCGTTACACTTCGTTTGTTAATGGCAGTGGCGACACCAACATACACAAGTGATAATGGCGGCTTAAATGACTCGCGGCTTAACCGACGTCAAACCCGGATCCGCCATTGATATAGACACACTAAATATCTTATTATATATTATAATAAAAATGATGCTCTTGTGTTTAATGCTAGTTTTTCTGTAGTTCATATACGCACTGTATTTTTTTTAAATTCTTCCTCTGTAAATGAAGATAGTCAATATTATTTTATGTAGTGGCCACTTTGTCGCTCACACACACACTTGTTTTCTTCTTTAATACATGTTTTATTAACCAATGATTCCACCGTATTCCACCATATTATATTGTTTGATTTGACGAAACTGCAACAATAGAGTTGCTGTAAATAAAACAATCCTGCCAATTTTTCATGTTTATTAATTTGAATTGAAAATGTTAAAATGTAATATCTTTTTCATTTTTTGAAGACATTTTTCAAAACCCCCCACCACACTAGTCCTGTAAATTATTGACTTTATAATGTATATATATCCTGTAATGTGCATAATAAACTCTTACAGATATACTCCCAGTTTACACAATGTGTAAAATCATGAACAAAACATATTTGCTGTAATAAAACATTACCATATGATATAAGCATTAACCTATGCTTTGTTTCCGTACTTTGCACGCGTGTAAATATGTTTCTTGGTTAAATATCAAATGCTCTATTTAATATGATTTTGTAAATTAAATTCCATATTTCGAGCAGAAAAATGGGGAAGTGCGCACACACACTGCTAGAAGTCTGCTGAAGCCGAAGCAGAAAAAGTAAATAAAGATGTAATTTGTCTGCTCCTGATTTAGAGATCCAGGCGTTGTTGGAGCTTAATGTTGCAAAGTTTTTAATATATATACAATATACCGGCGTTTAAAGCGTGTTTTCGGTGAGCAGCAGTGTTTGGGTGCTTACGTGGCTTATAAAGCAGCTCGTAAAATAAGGCTCCCAAAATACGCAATGTATCGTTATAGAAAAAAAACCTGGAGGGAATTCTCACAGAAAATGGTTAAGAGACTGTTAAAAAAAAGATTTTATTTAGTTTTTATAGTTCAAAATTCCCATCTCACAAACAGCAGATCTTGCTCATATCTTGATAATTCTTATCTTTAAAAAAATGGAGGTTGTTATAGGAGAGCGGGTGAGTATTTAATGACCAAAGGGATTGATTTATCCTTTATTGTTCAGCCTTTATGATCACGTGTGTCTGCTACCCAATGGCATGGCAGCCTGTCTCCCCATTACTAGCCCCTCTGTAGTTCTCCGTGGGGCCAAGTTGCTACTTGATTTCTCCACATTGTTATTTTGTGAGGCTGGGTTTACTGCGTGTGTATGTGTGTGGCGTATGTATGTGCGCGTGTGTTTTTACTTTTTGCATGTATCTGAGGTTGAATGACTGCGTATGTGAAAGTATAATTTTTCTGCCATGTCGACATCTGGAACATTGACTAGTTACTACGTCGATTCCCTCATTCTGCCCGAGAGCGACGAGGTGTCTGTGCCGAGATACTCCTCTGGTCCCGGGCTCCAGCATGGCAGACAACCCGCCTCCATCAGCGACCACAGCGAGCTCGGGACTTGCACCTTTCCGTCTAAGTCTCCGGTTTTCGGGCCGTCGTGGAGCCACGTTCCGGCTCAGTTCCCCGGCACCGTTTCCTCCGTTTACCACCACCACCACTATGGGCATCCTCAAGGCCCAGTGGGCGCAGACACAGACGGTCGGTATCAGTCGTGGCTGCTGGAGCCCATGTCCGGTTCTCTGCCCATGACCGGATTACCGACGACTCATCACTACGGAATCAAGCCGGAGGGTCTGGGGACGCGGGCGGAAGGAGCGCTGCCGGGTTCACACACCGCGCTGCTGCTCTCCGATTATGCCAACGGGAATGTGGCGACGACATCGCCCGTTGAAAAGGACACACTCTCCGGCCAAACGGGGGACATGAGCGCGGAAGCTGAGGAAAAACCCGCTCTTGATCCAAGTAAGTTCCTGCGCATGCAGTCCCTTTATGTTACTTGTACCACATAAAGCAGTGGGGATGAGTGCGTGATGGGGGTGCGCGTATGAACGTGCCATTTCCTTATGGGGACTGTTAATGACCCAGCTCTGCTTAATGAATAGATTAACCTTTAGCAGCTTTGAAGTGGACGCGGACAGAAGGAGAGAGCGTGACAGAAGAGGGGGTTTTAGTTTGGGTGTAGCTGCGTTTACACAGTCATTTTCTGAAGAGTATACAGGAGGACATGTTTTTTATTTTGGTCTGCGCCAATCAAAAGTATGAGTGATGTTTTGTTTTACATTTGGCCATTCAGTTCCGGGCCCTCACACCAATGTCGCACCCCACTCTTTTCAGATAACCCAGTGTCCAACTGGCTCCACGCGAGTGCCACGAGAAAAAAACGCTGTCCGTACACCAAGCACCAGATCCTGGAGCTGGAGAAAGAGTTCCTCTTTAACACCTACCTGACCAGGGACCGTAGGTACGAGGTGGCGAGGCTCTTAAACCTCACCGAGAGACAGGTTAAAATCTGGTTCCAGAACCGCAGGATGAAGATGAAGAAGTTTAATAAAGACGGCGCCCCAAAAGACGAGTGACTGTGTCGTATAGATAAAGAGAATATTGGCTGATGGCGAGCTTTGTCTCTGGAAGCTCTTAACTCTGCTGGATCTTGTTTTTAAACTTCATTGTCTTATTGTTCTATATAACAGAGGCTATTAGGCATAACTGTCTTATTAAAAAAGCATGATGGGCTTCATTTTGCTGCGACTACCTTTATATTGCACAATTTTAACAGTGCCCACTCGTTTTTTTTATTTGTTCTTTTTTATGTTAATATTTTTATTAATACCTCGGTAAAGTGTATTAGTTGAACTGGTCCCTGTGCTTGTTTGTGAATGGATGTTTCTAGTTGTCTGGTTTGTAGCTATATGCTATATTTGTTGTCTATCTCTGAGTCACTTTAGCGTATAGTTTGTAAAATGTGTTTATTTTATTGTTTCTCCCTTTACTGCTATAGAACTATGACTGGTTACCGTGAATCTTACCTTTGGAACCGTAGGAAACACTCATTGCGTTTTGATGTGGGTGCATAAACCTCACAGACCTCTTGAAAATGCGTAGTGAATTAAAAGATGCTCTAGAAGCTAAATTACACGATATTATTGACTACCTATGTGTCTTTCAACTACCTACAATGATTTTGATTTTCCCGACTGCGAATTATAGTAGAATTGCTTGCGTTAGATACTGATCTATGTCTGAATTTCAGGGAGTAACATTTTGAGAGAAACATACTGTTTGTTAGTGAGAGGAAATGGAATTAAAACACTGTAGGCTACTTATTGAATACCTCACGGTTTGCAGGCCGTCTGACTTTTGGTTCACAAATGTAATTTGTACTTTATTTATTAAATAAAACAAATTATATCTGCGAATACATGCACTAAATATTCTTATTTTTTTTATTTACGTTCTCTGCAAAACGGTGTTAATTGTGGGTTAAGTTCACGAATATTTTCGTCACTGCAGGTCATTTTTAATTGAAACCAAATATCAAGGTCGTTGCTGTAAACACAAACAAAATCAGAACACACACAATTTAGAATAGGATATTTAGATTTTATAATATAGGTTTTTTTTTTAAATCATGTAATTTAAATGTACAGCAGGCACTCAAGCTCGAATCATACATGCACACACCTTTAAGTGAATATTAGTGCGTGTGTGTGTGTTTCTGAACAGGGGACAGCGCTGCGTCTTGGCAGCGGATGTTGTTAGCTGTATACAGCCATAAAAGACAATTACCGCTATAACCTTTTATGGGGTGCAAAGCGCTGCGAGGCGAGAGGACACGAAACAAAAAAAGACCTCGATGGCTGCGACAGCTGAAGCCCAAAAATAATGCAGCGGATGCGTCTCTACTCACCTAAGATATGACGAGGCCTCTCAACCTATTACATTTTAAACAAGCCCAACAAGCCCAGTATGACAGCAGAGTATGGTGGAGGACAATTAACGGGTTTACTGTGACTGTTCATGAAATGAACAGTCATGTTTTAGCTCTGCTTGTGTACGTATGGTGCGTCAAGGATGGCTCTTGTCTGTGCATGTTTGCAGGGAAATATTTGGCACAAAGAGATGGAGCGTGTAGGCTACGAGGTCTGATGTGACCTTGCTTTCGCGAGCTGCAAAGTCTCCTGCAAAGTCACAGCTCTGTCAGATACTACAGCTCATTAAGTTCTCATTAAAGCCACTGACAGAGACCGACATAGACGCATATATTATTTAGCAGGTATGTCGGACTCTGCTACAACTTGGAGTGTTGTTGTGACGCGTTAGAGGACGCAGATGGACCCAAACTTCAAAGACTCGTCCAGAGACAGTGCAATAAAACGCCTGGTCTGCTCTACTGTCTGGCATTCCACTTTTAATGGCTTTATGGCCGTCCAGACACAATTAGGCCATTTCCAGAATGGCACCCATTTGTTTTTTTCTTCTCTTTCTGTGGGACTGCGCTCTGGACAAAAGGCCGAGCGGAAATGATCAGCTTTATTGGATTCTCCCCGACTGGGACGCGCAGGACTCACGGTCATTTGGAGCGATCCTTTGTTCCTACCTGGGAACCTTCCGCCCTCTGCTCCTCCGATTCTTAAGGAGAATGAGCAATAAAGCTATAGCAGCCCGATTCAAACACAGTAACTTGACTTGCATAGATGCTCATATCGAAATATGGCTTGCAAAGATGATGAACACATCAGGAGTTTAGTGATGTTTTCATTCACTATTATCTCTCAGACCGCAACAGAAATTCAAAACAGCCGAGCAGTGATTCCTCCTCACCTTGCAGTTCCTGTTAGTGACCAGCGAGTGGCGACACTGTTCCACAACATCACACACACATTAAAGCACTATTCTCTCTGATGAACCTGCTCATGGGAACAAACGGTAGTAATATTTCCAGAGAATAATAAGTCCAGAGAAATATTTTTACACATACTTTTGTGAAGTCCTTCAGCTAAATGTGTACTTTCAGCCTGCGGCTCTACATCAAAGAAAGTATCTCCCACACACACACACACACACTCACACACACACTACGATTTTAAAGATGTTAATTCTTTTAAACTCACAACTTCCATAGTAACACAGTAACACACACATATTAACACTATCCCACAGCAGATCAAACGCATGCATCATGTCTATTTGCATTCTAAATACCTTAATATATAAATTGTTTATTAATATGTTAAAATCAATTCCCATGTTGTCTAATGCGAGTTTTCACTATGGTCACTGTACGATGATAAAAAACAACGGTTTCCCATGAACACAACAACAACAATCATAATAATAATTATAATAATATTAATAATAATAATGATGAAATGCAGGCCATGTTTAGGAACACTATTTAGTATTCTTAATATAGGGAATTAGTATTGTCGATAATTTAATATTTTAATGGTTATAGTTATTATAGATATTATTTGATTGTGTCATTTAAAAACATTTACCGAAACAATGTGAAAAAATCCTGTTTAATTGTTTACGAAATAATGTTTGTAAACCCCGTGGATTATTTTCGCTTTTGGCAATTATATACCCATTATGATATAATATAGTATAATATGAAACAATATAATATGTATGTACATATATAAGACTAAATACTGGGACATGTGTAAACTTTTTCAAATACAAGAAGTATTCAATTGGTTTAATGAGAACTAGGGAAAACCTTTTTTTCAATTCAAATTGAACTATTTTAAATACAATTACAGATATTTTGGAAAATACTTTGATGTTCCTGTCGGCTGTTTTATATTTTGTGAATGCACATTATAGTCCATCTTAAAAGTGCAATAAATTAGAAGATTGCAGCTTTTAAATGGATGTTTATTTCCAAAGTAGTGGTGAGGAAATTGATATGAAACACGACCTTAAATTACGCCAATTTCCCTTTGCTCAGTGAGACTGTGTGAATTTCTCTCGTGTGTGTTTGTAAAGTGTTAATTCCACTGCAGTCCAGCGCCATCATGAAACCCAGTCCTGTCTGCTGATTGGCTGGAAGCGCCCAGGCCTGAGTCACGTGGTGTGTTCTCTGGTCCAGAGTAAAATGGGGTTTGGTGTAAATCTAGTGTGTATTGCTGTCATATATCACGCTACCTCGTAAAAACGACACTGAGGATTCTGGGCCAACAAATCAGAGACAAAAAAATGAGTTCTTATTATGTGGATGGTCTTCTTAGCACATATACGCCGGCTACTCTGTTTCCAAACGTGGATCGGGCTTCATGCAGCATTAGACCCAGTGGAGAAGACTGTGGCTCGACTCGGAATGCTTCGGCCATCGCGTTTGCACCCTCACTGTCTGGAGTTTATAGCGTCAATAATGCAGTATACCCGAGTCACGCCATCCTCACCTCGGGCTACAGCCAGGTGCACGACGCACACCACGCACTGCCCTGCAGCCCGTTTAACCAGAGCCGCCGGTTCGCGGACAGCTGCTGCTATGCCGGGCCGGGGCCCCTCACCTCGCCGCCGGACAAACAGTACCGGATGTATCCCTGGATGAAAGCATCAGGTATGTGCCGATCCTGACTTGTGTGCTATTTTCCAAGCCCTCGGGTCAATGCTTTCAGAAAACATTGGGATGCTCACATTGGCCGTTAGTGGTTCAATTAATTTTGTGAAGCCATTGGTGTTGCATGGAAAGAATCGTAAAACTTTTACTGCGCAACTAATGAGTTCTGCAGCCATAAATTCATTTGGCCAGCGCTTCTGTGTGTTCAGTGCGCAGAGACCTTGCCGCTGGGGGTTTCTCTGCACTCCTATTACTCTTACAGCCTCTTCTCCCCTTTGTGGTTGTAAAAAAAGACCGGCCTGTTGTGTAAATCAGCTCCCTTGCAGTCTGCAGCTTCTTACTAATTGGATCAGCACTGCAGAGGCTCAGATCTGGTGTTTTTCTTATTTTTTTTCTTCGTATGTGATGATATGATCGGTTGTAAAAAGAAATCAGGCGAATTTTAAATCCAAACACATAGCCTTGAATGAATTTTTGAAGCAGGACATTTTTGGGGATGTAATTTATTTACTTATGGCTCCTTCGGTTCTGCAACACATTACTGGCTTTTAATTGGAAAGGCATGCAGAGTATCAAAGGAGGAATGAGCCCAACACCCCCAGCAGGACTACTTTAAACAGATGCATGAACCAAAAAAAAAATATCTTATCTCCCCTACTGATTACTGGGTGCGTAAAAATATGAGCCACAATTAATTGCGCAAACCACAAATAAATTAACAAGACGCTGTTGTCTACATGGATTTTATTCGTATCCCCATTTAAACACCACTTTATTTAATGGTTTATGGTCACATTGATATTTCTTTGCCCGTTATTTACACATAGCTCACGCTATCTCGCTTTCTCTCCCACAGATCCAAATCGGAAGCGGGGTCGGCAGACCTACTCCCGGTATCAGACCCTGGAGCTGGAGAAGGAGTTCCACTACAACCGGTACCTGACCCGCAGACGCAGGGTCGAGATCTCCCACAGCCTGTGTCTCTCAGAGAGACAGATCAAGATCTGGTTTCAGAACCGCAGGATGAAGTGGAAGAAAGACCACAAGGTTGAATCCGCGTCCAGCCCCGTGGAAAGGGGCAGTGGCGTCCAGGCTGAGTGCGAGACCCCCGTGGGAAGCCCCGGTAAAGCTGACGACACCGGTGGCTCCGGTTTGGAGACGGGCGCGTCTGCGAAGTGACGAGAAAGAGACAGAACGAGAGCGTTAATGAAAGAAACACACTGTTGTTCCTCTGAGTGAGGGACATAACAGAGACACCATTCATGCACTAGCTTAGAGCCTGATTAATTGAATGACAGCTGAAGACATCTACTGTATGTAAAAGCATTTCACAGCATTTCATATTCAAACTTGGAAGGCTCTGCATGAAAGGGCGACATTAACTACCTATATATATATATATAAAAACTCTATTTTTCTATGATCTGTAATTTAACCTGATGATGCTACTGAACCAACATTCCTTTATACAAAACCTACTAATATGAAAAACACCGGTGCGACGAATTCAACATGTATGGAAAATCATTTTGAATAAATACATTCAATTATTTAGTCCTTCTCCACGGGCGGTTGCATTTGTAAAGCGTAAATATGCATTATTTTGAAAATACCATGATTAAAAGTGAATGTTTTGTTAGGTAAATGCACCCAAAGGTAATTTAGGCTTAATAATTGTTTTTTTTTTTTAAAGCCACTCTATTCCATATAGAATAGCGATAAGCCTGCATTGACCCCGCCAGTTTGATCTTCTGTAACCTACCTCACATTCCCACAACGTCCAAACTCTTACTGTGTTGTAAACAGGAATGCACGAGTGTAAATCTCCACTGTGAAATGTTGACATGAGCTATTGCCCCCACCCCTCTTTATGCTTAAAGAATTTTAGGTCCAAGATTTTATGCGTACTTGTGAATACTAATTGGCACAAGAAAAAATGCTCGAGCTCTCATTTGGACGGCGTCGCGTTGCAGTATCAGGTTCTTTATTTTGACAGCGTGAAGCGAGAGAGCGCGTTTACGCCACAACGTGCGAATACTGTGATATAATTAGAATGAATAAGGGTATTTTCACGGTGAAGAACAAGCCACATCTGAGCAAATCAATATGAATCATCTTGGAATGTTTTAAATATATACGTGGATATATAATAATTGAATAAAGATTAGATTTGATTTGCCCAATTTGTGCTGCAGCCTCCACACGTTTGTTAATAATCGCCGTGTAATCACGTGGTGGTGTGAGCAATAAAAGTGCGATGTGCGCACTGGCTGTATTGGGTATTATGTTGCATGTAATGAAAGATGCTGCGGTCCATTGTGATGGTTCAGGGTAAACAGTGGCGCAGGGGAATGTCAGCTATGAGGATGCGAGAAGGGGCAGGCTGCAGATGAATGGAAATTACTGTTGAACTCTGCGTTCCCTCTTCCCTCCGTAAAATGGCGCCTGACGGTGACCTGCCCCCTTTTCCTCCCCTCCCTCCCTCCCTCCTTCTCAGTCCCCCATCTCCCTGTCCGCGCTGGGTCATAAATCCGCTGTTGTTTATGAAAATTTACAACATAGCTATACAACTTTACGACGCGACACGGCCTCTCATTGGCCACAGCTGGTCACGTGGCGGGGAGCCATGAACATGAACTTTTTTTATATATAATTTCCAATAGCAGAATAGAGGAGCCTTTCATTTAACGGTCTCGAGCTTCCACGCGGCTCTTTTCACCAGCGACCTTCCACAATTTAAAGCCCACTCTTCTCCCTTTTTGGGGATTTTTCTTCTTCTTCTTTCTGTTTGGTCGACGCACAGGAGCTTCACGTCTTATTAAAATGACTGGATATTTTGTGTTAGACAACTGTCGATGCCCTGACACGTTTTGGCAGGATGAGTGGAATGCGCCCCGGTGCGTTACTGGCCCCCGGGAGCCCCGGTTCCCGTCCTGGGACTCAGCTGGAGACTTCCCTCCGTCACTGCACGTCTGCACCTGCCGGCTCCCTCCCCTCTCCTCCTCCGTTAACGACCAGAAACCGTCACAAGGTAAGACATGGAACTTAACAGCCAATGCTTTTAAAACGTTTGATTAGTACTCTTGTATTAAATTCCATAGTTGGATGCATAATAATCTGCTTATTATGTTCACGTTTTCCCTGATTGGATTTGTTAATCGTTCTGAATGCGATGCTCCATATTGCGTTCTGCATTGCTCGATATTAAACACCTGAGCTAAATAATCAAATTTTTATCATCTTTTAAAATGTTGATCCTTCTGTTGCTTCACGCATGCCGTCAACGCTGCATTTGTTTGTTGTTGTGTTTGAATGGGGAAGGGCTTTCGGCTGCAACATTCATTGGGTGGATGGTGGCCAAGTCATGTGCTCTTTGACGCCCTCCTGTGGAGACACTGGGGGTATGTGGTGGTTGCATCTCCGCCCGTTTTGCTGCAAATGTCTGTGGTGCGTGTCGGGGTTTACATTTGTTTTCCCCTCGCCTTGTGGCCACGCGTTATGCTTTTGAGCTTCATCGATCGAGCTAAAATAATGTTTGTGGATGTTTGTTTGAGCGTCAGTGATAACAGTGTGGCTGCTGTTCGAGGGAATGTGACTGAAAGTGGAATTCAACATTTCTGCATATTTGTGCTCGTGACCCTCAGCGAGCCTGCTACTGTGACACTGCAGTGATTTGTTTCGTGCAATAAATTCTGAAGTCCGTCATGCAAACACGTCCTGTGAGGACCTTAAAATGCAAAGAATGAGCAGCTTTTCGTTAGCAATATATCAATGTAATGTAAAAGTGACTCTATATAAGCTACAGTCACTGTAACATGTATATTCCCTTTTTGCACACATCTGGTAATGTTTGTTTTTTTCATTTTCTTTTTTTCTCTTGCCTGTATTTTGTGTACAAATCATATGCTATGTCTGGTGTTATGAGGCTGATACTTTGCTAAATTTGCTTGTGCAACATGATATGTTTTATGGAGCCTGCAGTGAGTCTTACTGCAACCGTGTGCGTTGAAATGATGCTTGAAAATTGCAAACCAAACGGATTAGATTTAATTTGTGTATTTAAAAGCTCGCGAGTGCAAGTGTGCGCAGAGGCCTGCAGAGTGCACTGCCCTCCTTTTTTTCCCCCGCAACACTGACCCCTCGCTTTTTTTTTGGCACGACTTAAATGACAGCAGCGTGCACTCACTTCTTTCCTGCCCCCTTTCCGTTGGTTCTTGTTCAGTTTCCTGGGTGTGTTCCTGCCTCAGCTCAGTGAAATAACTTTCGTGGGAACTTTGTTGCCATTGGCCAGCCATAAATCAGCTGTTGGAGCGTGACTGTTAAACGAGCAGACACTTCGTATTTAGGTCTGCCCTAACTGTGCATGGGCCCACTGGATGCAGGAGCCCGGGTTTCTCTCTCCGTGCCTTCTGGGGGTCTGTTACCGCAAAGGGCGCACATACCTGGAGCAGAATAAATAATCTGTTGCTCACTGTTTTTGTCAGTATTACAGGAATGGGCTTGTGTCGGGGTAAAGGTGCGGCTCTGGTGAATTTGTGTGAGGGGGAAACGGGAGGACATGTCACTGCCTTCGAGAGACAAAGGTGCCATAAAAATTCCACAGGAAGAAAAGCAAACGGAAAGCGTTAGAGGAGGCTTCTGTTTAAAGCTGTTTTTTTCTGATCTGATAGAGCAGAGGATGGCTGATTTACACTTGAATGAAACGTGTATTACGCACAATTACGCACAGTTGGCCAGATGCATGACAGCGTTTTTTGGACGTAACGCTATCATTATTGAAAGAGTTGATTTTGACGTGACTGTTGATGTCAGGATCAACGTGTTTTACCTTTTATGCTTTGTTGATATGTACACGAACGATTCTAACATTTTTGTACAACCACTCTAATATTTGTAATATTTTGTATTGTATTATTTTACAAGTAGAAGATTCATGAAAAAAAAACCTAGGGACGCAGATTCATTGCAATATAAAAATAAGCATTTAACTGATAAGCATGTGTATGCAAATCTGAAAAACTGTCAGATTTACATGATGGATTTTAAACACATTTGATACATTTCAACCAATTTCTTTTAAAAAGATGTTCTTATTTTACGTTATATAGCACAGCGTCCCATGAAAAGAAATAATAAACCAGTGGTTATTCACGAGGCTGAGTGTAATGTCTCATAAACATACGCAATACAAGAACGTGGAACTTGGTTACAGTGACTGTTTTAAAGACACCACGACCGAAGCGTCGTCGTTAAATCAAGAACGAAATAGCGTCAGGTTACGTGGCAAAGGTTCTGCAATATCGTCTAAATGCCTGGTGTTTGGCATCGTTGAATTTCAACAATCGTGTTCAGACAGTAAAGCGGGAGAGAGTGCGTTCATATATTCACATTTATTCATTTTTAGAAATGGCGTCGGCGCACAGGCCTTAAATGTCTCTGTGGCTTTATTCGATAATGTGATGTTTAAAACGCATTTATTCATTATTCCCACATGTGCGGCTCTTTAGTTGGTTTATGTTTTTTTTTTTTTTTAAAAAAAGAACATTATGAGCGAAATAAAACAACTCGGAGCCACTTTTGGATGAGCTTTTATACTATTAACTGCACAGACTATTCGCACTCCTCGCCTTTCATAACGTGCATAACAGATTCTTATCGAATTATTTCTGCACACTGTCCTAGCAGAGATTGCACTCGCAGCGTGTCACTTGTTGTATTGTTTAGGAGCCAGTTGGTTTTTGCCGCAATGGTCGTTAACCTCTGAATGACCCCGTTTGGAGCCCACGCCTCACAAAGCGCCGCAGACGCGCAGTACAGCCATTGCGCCAGAGGATGGCGCACCACGACAATCCAAAACAGCCAAGCACTGACTCCGAGTTTGCCCGAGACACGAACGCACGGAGGCGCGCACCCTTTACATCCCACCCAGTATTTCCTACGTGCACGAGTTTACCTCTCGAGGTCACCAAGCAGGATTTACGACTGGTCAACAAAAGCACGTGATTCTTCGCCGTACCCCATATTTGGGTGCCTACGTAAGAGAGAATCAAGTCCATGTCCCACTCATTTCCATAATTCATCATAAATTGTGCAAGGGTGCTATAGGACGCGCTAAACCATAAGAGCCACAAATCAAGCACACAGGTTTATGCTGTTTTACCTTCAAATATAATAAACCAACAACAACAACATCTACAACGAGCACACGGTGGAATTGTCAACAAATGAGCTCCTATTTTGTGAACTCATTCTGCGGTCGCTATCCCAATGGCGCGGACTTCCAGTTACATAATTATGGAGACCATAGTTCGGCAAACGAGCAATACAGAGACTCCACGGCCATGCACTCCAGCAGGTACGGCTATGGATACAACGGGATGGACCTAACAGTCGGACGCGCCGGTGCCGGACACTTTGGGGGCAACGAGCGCACATCGGGCTACTCGCCGAGTCACTCAGCGGCGACCACACCGTCGGTGGAGCCGGTCAGGTACACCCAGTCCGCCAGCAGCAACGGGACCTCGTCTCTGTCGCCACCACCTGACCCGCTGCCGTGCTCCTCGGTCGCCAGCGCGTCCCCGGTCCCCGAGACTCACTCTCAACAGAGACCCATGAAAAACTCCATAACGAGCCCGTGCTCGAGCTCCAACGCAGGCACGCTGCTGCTTGGCCGGGACTGTGTGTCCAAGGCTTCCCCTCTGGACGACGAGAAGGCTACGGGAAGTGGACCGACAACTCCTCAGAATGTCACCGACTCGTCACAGCCGCAGATATATCCGTGGATGAGGAAAATACACATAAGTCACGGTAAAGTGGTGTTTTTAACGATCTTGTATCGATAATCTTTACCTGACATCGTGTAAATGTTTGAATAGCGAGTATTTACGTCCTTATGTTATTCTGTGACATGTTTGCATGGAACAAAGCTAAATTTGACAATATTTTTATTCTTACAACAACAAAAAATAAATATGCATTGCTTTAAGTGACAAGCAGCGCCATGCGCGTCTCACCTGTTTGGTAGGTTAGTGTCAACTTCGACCAGGTATACTGGGTCATTTTGTCACATATATGATGTCAAAGTGCTAGTAATATTATGTGAATAATTACAGGATGTACGTATTTTAATTGTTATATCTTTTAAGGCCAAATAGTACATATTTTACTTTATTTTAAGTTTGTTTTTCATCTTTTACGCAGTGGAAAATGTGTGTATTTAACTTATTTTAGTTGACTTTGGATTCCGTTAAGCACCCTTTAAAACATAGTTGGCGGAAACTTTTAATTCGCTTTTCACATTTTTTCCTTAGATATCATGCAGCCAACATATTTATGCAAAATGCCGAACGTTGTAAAAAAAATAACAAAATATCTGCAATATCTCACGCGTTTCCTCCCTCTTTGTTTTTGTACAAGATTTGGCTGGACCAGAGGGGAAGAGAGCCAGGACTGCATACACTCGATATCAGACCCTGGAGCTGGAGAAAGAGTTCCACTTCAACCGCTACCTGACCCGCAGGCGGAGGATCGAGATAGCCCATGCCCTCTGCCTCTCAGAGAGACAGATCAAAATCTGGTTTCAAAACCGCAGGATGAAGTGGAAGAAGGACAACAAGCTGAAGAGCATGAGCATGGCGGCAGCAGGCGGGGGAGTCTACAGGCCTTGATATTCACTCCTGCAGCCCTGATAACGAGCACTATGAAAATAAAAACAAAGATTGTCATATCAACTTCTCCCCCTACTTCAAAAAAAAAAAGAAAAAAAAGCGCAGAGACTTGTTGACGGGCAGTGTGTGGGACACGGGACAACCCCACGCAGCCCCACTGTATGTCCAACACCAGTCCCATTATATTCCTTAATATTATTATTTCCCTTTTATTTCCACCGTGGTATAACGTTTCTGTGAGTTAAAAGAAATGTATTATGTACAGTTCTGTCTAGATATAGAGTTACAAAAAAAGAGCCAATAAATGTTTGTTTAAATTATTTCTTGTTTAGACGAAAAAAAAGAAAAAAACCGTCAAAGCTGGAAATGCCACCTACATACATCGCAAATAAATCCAGTAAAAGTTGTGTGAGAATGCACTCAGATCGACAACAGCCTAATGAACAAAGAGGATGAGGTTGAGCTGCCTTTTGTGTTTAGCCTTCAGATTTCTATGTATGTACTTGTATATGTATGTATTTATATGTTTGGTGTATTGTACCATCTTGTCAGATAACTTGCTTCCAAAAGTAGAGCCAGCAGAGTGCGTAAGCCTTGTGTGATCATTGTGTGCGTTGTGAACACATGTATGGACAGAGGTGCCGACTCAGTCTTGTATGTACAGTAGACGTGCCTTGTATTTTAGTTTTCTTTTGTTCAGTTTTTTTTTTTTTTTGCAGGAGCTGCTGTTAGTATTGTTTACCTGGTCGCACCATCTTAGTAAAACGTGTTTTTTTTGTCTTTGTTTTCTATAGTTGTTTTTATGTGGAGGGTTCCACGCTAAATTCCATTGCCTCTGTGTATAAACTCCATCGTCATAAAGCTTTTTGTAAATGTTTTACAAAGACTGGAAGTCAAGAATATACTATAATATTAATAAAGATGGTGGTGATAATGATGATGGCCATTATAATAAACTTTTTACTGGAACGGCAACTTCCACGGCAACAGCGAGTGTACTTTTTGTAAACCCAAAAAAAAGTGAGAGCCATTTACGCTTTTACGCATTGCAGAGAAGTGTTTCCTGTTTCATCCAGAGTCTTTAAAGTCACTTGTACGAGCTGTCAAAAATTAAAGTTTCCTCAAGTCAATCCTGCTCGAGCTCAACAGGTCCACTTTAATGAAAGCATCTCAGTTTTACTCACCTTTTCTGTGCAGCTTGGGGGGGGATTTTGGGTCCTTGGCCACTAACATGCTCCAGGGGTCGGGGCGCCCTATATGCGCACTGACTCCTGAGCCTTTCCAGGAGAATCAGCTCGACTTTTCAGGCTGTAAACTTTATTAGGGCCGATTCTGGCTCTCTGACATTTGGGTGCTAAATGAATGGGGGGTTTTGTCTATGAATTAGATCGTAAAAATCATCCAGAGCGCGGCCAGATAGGCTCACTGGCCATAAACGGTCACGTGGTGGCCATTAAAGTAAGTTTTATGGTTTTGGGGAGTTGACAGTATATTGCACATAACATATATTCGCAGTGACGGCGAGCCTTCGTCTGACTCTCTCTTTGCAGGCTGTAAGTGTTACTTGACCGGTACAGGTCCGTCTCTATTGCTCAGTATGGACCGGACGCTCCCCAGGATGAGGACCTCTTCTCTTGGTAAGTTTCTGTTGACTAGCCGGTAGCATGAAAACAAGCAGCCTGTGTTAAACAGTCTTATTATTGTATTCGCTCCCTCTGTCCGTCCCTATTAGTCCATTACACTAATTTGTCAGTTGTCCAGTGCTGAATACTGGTCTCGGCAGATGTTGCGCAGGGTTGGGTCCGGCTCATGGCTATTTAATTGCTTCCTTCCCCGTGTAACTTGTTTCCCTCCATCTGTGGTGTAACTCATAATCCGTTTTTACATGTTGGATAATTATCTGTGTCCATTTCCACCCCCACAAACTTATAGTTGTTGTCGTTTTATTGCATTGGAGAATTCACAGACCGCCAGCCAGAAACTTTCCAGTGCTGTGTGTGTGGAGTGTGTAGATTTACTTGATAAGGTTAAACACCAATGAAGGCCTATAATTCTGCAGTTAGATCAGTTCGATTTGGCTTCTGTGTGTGCTGATGGCTTTTTCAAAGTTGTGTGGTCATGTTAGGGGGAAAGTTGCAATTTTTCCCTCACTTCTTTGCGCTGCGTTTGCACCGCACATGTTGGCACCATGTATGGCTTTAGGAGAGGCTGCAAATAGTGTCAAGTAAACACAACATGGGAACAAACAGCAGCGGGGAGACTCTGAAAGGGAATTCCGTTTTGTGTCAGCCGAGTCGTTTTGTGTTTGGGGTTGAAAAGTTCAGATGACCCCTCAAAAGTCACTCTCGCTTTGTTGTGACCTCTTGTCCGGACAGAGGAGCGGTCACTTCTGCCCACCGAGTAATGATCGCAGAAAACTTTGTTTCGATGCACTTTTTCTTTTACTTTTTTGTGTTTGTGTCATTTTGCTTCTGGTGATGTGAAGTAGGGTTATGGTAATGTTTTTTGTAATATAACCGTGCCAGTTTATTACAAAAAAATCAGACTGAATAATGTTTGAAAGTATGAATATTAAACTGCGATTATTTGCCTCGTGAGTTTAAGCAGCCAATAATTAGGACGATTTCAACACATTTTCAATTTCAACTGACTGTTATTGCATGTACTTGTAACCTAAATATAGTAACCTTTAATTGTATTTTTTATTGTACGAGGCCCGCATCAAACAGTGATTGTACTTAAAATAAGATTTTTTTAAACTAACTGACACAGAACTGCAGACCTCAAAACGTGTTACGCGTTTCTATCAAAGCTAGAGTCATTAGAAGAGTCATTAAAAATGTGATTACCTCTGAGAATAAATTCTGGGAAAGCAGATTTTTAAATTCTATTTTTTTTAAACAACAGCCTCAAATTTGCACTGACTATCAGGGAATCTGGAGTTGATGATAAACCCCCTCGTTTTTTCTGCTCTGCTAATTGCATACATTGCTATCTAAAGGAGTCACCAGTTTAACGAAACACGGACTCACATTGCTTCCAGAGGACGCAGCTATTTGGAAAATCAAAACCCATTTTGCCAATAATTCAAACGGAGATATTTGGACAGGCCCCATGTGCGGCGTACTGCCAGGCAGCGAGAGGGAGAGCAGCGCTGTAGGTTCATCTGGAGGTCAGCCACAGCACCAAGATAAATCTGCATCCCCTCAGAGCCACCAGCAGAGCTCGCTTTAGGCCAAGTTCACTGTCACCCTGCTGTATGCAGAGAGGAAAAGCACTCACACACACACACACTCACACACAGCACAATCACACACGAGCCCTCGCGTTAATGACACGTTTGCTTGGCATTGCCTATAAGCATAATGCGTAAAAATGAATTTACCAAAGGAGTGAGCGCCTGTGGAAACATCCTGCACTGGAGGAAAATGCTGCTCGCTTTAACAAGCAGTGACATAGACAGTGGGAAGTCTCTAACTTCAAGTGTTGCCTCCAACAAAGACTTTTTCTGCAGCTCTGGTTGCTCTCTAACGCTAATGAATGATTTGCATATTTTACGGCCCTATTAGTCTTAAGTGGGATCCCATTGGACTGATCATTTCACTTCCCTCGTTGGAAGCATCACAAAGCTACAATTGCATTCCAGGCCTAGCTCTGACATCGTCACTTAATTGTGGAATTTGTGAAAGTGATTGTGTCAGTGGCGAGAGGTATATGCGCGTTTGGTGAAATTAATTTTTCATTTTCGGGAGATGCAGATATGTCTCTGCGGGCTGCGGGGACTGATGAGGGAGGCATAGCTGCAGGAGAGGAGGAAAAATTGGGGTCAAAAGTTTACGCGCTGAACAAGTCTCCGTCATCTGTTCACTCGGAGCCTGATGCCAGCCTTATAATAGCGATCTTGACTCTCCACACAAAAGAGAGAATAGCTTTGAATTACATATGTTGCACGGTGCACTCCAGGTGAACCCTGGAAGCGCAGTGACCTCGCGTTTGGAACCGGGGGAGGGGGACAAACCTCCAGCACCACCATGCATCCACCCTTCCCCGGCAACAAGATTGAGTGGCTGGCGTTTTATTAGGGCGGTTGATTGGTGAATTTCCTTTGAATAAATTGCATTTGATATGTTTGGGGACGAGGGCAAAATTTGCATTCGGAGGATTGATACTCTCGACCCGGTCACAGGGTAATGGGAAGGCCCAGGGCCCCCACGTTGTGCCCCCGGACCCCTTAAAAAACATTTAGCCCCTCTTTTCCTGATAAGCTGAATAGAAGTCTTTAAAGAAAACAGAAATGGCACAGATGTTTTTTTGTGACTCATACAGAGAAAGCTCTAAATATATATATAAAGTCCACGTGTAAGCTATAAGTAAAATATATTTGCTTTTTAAATGCAAATTAAAAAATGTCAAACATTTGCTACATTTTAGTCCATCGGCCACTTGGATGGTTGTGCGTGTAAAAGAACAATAAAATGAAACAAGAAAAACAGACATTCAGATTAGAAAACATGACTCATAACGTACGAAAACGTTTTATTTGAATTTATCTCCAAGAAACTTAAAGTAAAACTGTATGAAATAAATGTTCACACATTAAATGCAAATAGTAGCAAAACAGAAACGCTTCACAGAGGATATTTTTTATTTTACTTACAACCACAATGAATTGCTACAATTGGTCTGATAAACAAAAGTCAAATAGAAATTATAATTATATTGTCACTTTCGATTTCGTAAACATTATTTATATCACGTTAAAATTAAACTATTAGACAAATGCACAATGTTTTGTCCCAGATATTTAAAAAAATCGAGACCTTTTGTATAAACTCGGCTCACAGTCTCGTCCGTGTGGCGTTCACGTCCTTGCTTTGAAAACTATACAAAAAACAGCCGAACAAGAAACAATATACGTATATCACACACTTGCTTCATAAAGTTTAAATTAGTTGATAATTATTTTAATAATAAGCTTATAAATAGCTATGACCTGGTTCTGCAATCTTCAATATTTCTGATGTTTTGCATTATTTAACTTTGATTCTCAACCGCCCAATCTTATTAAGATTATTTCAACACAGTTGAATTTTAGACTTCCGGTTATTGGAACAGGACTCTCACGGTTATTGTCTGAAAACCTTATAATTCAGAATATTGCGGCTGCAGCAGCTCCTTCCCTCAGTGAGACCATGAAGATGTCCAATACACACGCGTCATATCTTCAGGATGAATCTGTGTTTTGTTCTCACCTTCGTTCTCGTGGATGCACTGAATGTCACTGTTCTATAAATTTAATCAACGTTATCAGCTATAGTGACCATTTCTACTGCACATGGTCCACCTCTCCTTGTTTCCTCTGGCAGCCTTTGCAGCAGTAAACAAGTGGAGCAGAGCACAGCCAATGTGTGACACACTGTAACAGACAGGGAGAGAAAGAGAGAGAGAGGGAAAACATATTTTATCACCCAGTGTTTAGTCATATCATAAATATTTCCATAAAGATATGAAAGGTGTTTTCTAGGCCGAATCCTTGGCACATCTCTGATGCAGAGAGGATTCTTTATGCCGCCCGTCACGCGGGGATCCGCATAGACAAGAGACCTTGTGAGAGCTGCAACCTGCAATCTGTCACTATCGTCAAAGCACTTCTCTGATAATCTAAATTTACAGTAAACTGTCAGCATGATGTATATTGCTTAAATAGACCTTCACTTCTCCAGTGTATGCTGGTTGGCTCCTTTTGCCCTAAAATAAAAAGAATCATTTTTTAAAAAATTAAACAGAGTTTTTAATGCTTTTTGGCTCAAAATTGGTCCTAAAGCTTTTTATGCGTAATGACCGAACATAGATAAATGTGGTTTGTTTCCAGCTGCTGCGTTTTTGTCCAACGGTCAGTTGCATAGTTGTCGTCCTATTATATTTTGCTATAAGCTGCACTGTTGGGGAGATTTCCAGATGTTTTATAGCAGCGGCACCTTGCAGGCCTGTGTGTGATAACACAAGTATGAGGCTTGTTATCTTTTTTTTTTTTTTTGGAAATTCGTATATTTTCAAATACGGTTCAACTCGGAGATTCTCAGCCCAAGATTAAAGACGACGAAAATAGTCCACACAGCAACAAGTAGAAGGACCTGTGAAAAGAGGAGTGTTATTCACACATGGATAACTTATACTAAGTGGATCATAGCGCAGATGATATAAAAGACTATATATATATATATATATATTCAATAGAATAACAGCACGCTGTAAATTTAGATATCATGTGAAGACGTCTTACCGCTGACATTATGTTGACATATTGCCTCTCAGGTGGTCTCTCAGCCATAGGATACAGTGGATATGTGGTAGAAAGTACATCAGCTGCCATTTACAATGAGTTACACGAGACAGCAGCAGCAGCTCTGCCTTCAGCAACAGTATTTACAGCTTTTTTTAGAGCAAAAACGGTGGGCCTTCTGTATGACTGCTGGGTAAAAGGAGAATTCGCCTGTACTATATGGAAAAAACTAACATGGAAAAGTATTTTAACAAAAAGAGAAGAAAAAAAGTTGTAATGTTTACTCTGCCTGTGGAGTTGAGACCACTACTCTCTACAGATTCTCCCTCACACTTCCAAGTGGGATTTCCTTGTATACTTGTGCGTCTTTTACGCATATGTATGTGTATAAAAAAACCTCCTGCAGGGACCCTCCGGGTGCTGACCCCGCACTAAGTGCTCCCCAACACACCCTGCAATACTGAAGTCCAAGTCCGGGGTGAATCCCAGGTCACTGCGTCTAACAGATATGAAAATGTCGCCTCTTTGGAAAAAGGAGGGGGGGGGGCACGCCTTGTTGTTTAACAAAGACTGTCAATGGGCAAGATTAATCAGAAACAAAATGGAAACGGTGTCACTTTGGGGTCAGGCAGAAGTTATCTCTGTTTAGGGGAGCGAATAGAATAGAGAGGGCCGGTGGAAAGAAGAAAAAAAAACCCGAGGAGAAAAGAAAGCTTTCAATATTTCCGAAGTTTGGCCTCTCGTTTCTCCACGCAGAGAGAGGCCTTGTTGACGTGGACAGTGTGGATCAGCTGCCGCATCTTTGAGGGACACAGATACAGTGTAACATGGGGAGGAAACAGGACCTGGACGTGATGGCTGGAGGCGAAGTGCACGGTCAGAGAATATTTAATTTTCCACTATAGATGCAAATAGTTTGAGAAAGTGTAGCTTTAATTAAAAGAATACTGCGTAAATATGTGTGAGCCAACAGGATCCATGAGGATTACGAGTGTTTTATAATTATACCCTAAAATATAAGATTTATTTTTGTTATTATAATTTTACTTTAGTGTTGTGCCTGCTGTGGCACTGGAGGAAAAGGTTGCACATCATGCACGTTAACGTGATGTTGTACAAGTTGCAGACCTTTAATGAAAAGGTTAAAAAAATAGTTTGTGGGAAATATTTTTGTGCTTTTTAAAAAAAATATTCAGCTTTGAATATTTTATTCTCTGTGCTGTGCACTGTGGCATCTGACTGTAAACGCTCTGCACCGTTTTGTTTTTTGCCTGTGGCTTTAAACGCACGACACATGTCTGCGAGTGTGTTGTCCAGTGTTTGGACGAGCTTGTCAGTACAGGACATCTGAGTAATACGGGACGACTGTGTGGTCAGTGTCAGATAAAACCAGAGGTTGAAAATGGCCTGGAACTGTTGACATGTCCTGGTCAATTGCAGGAAAGAAATGTCCTTGCAATTCGAAGCACAAAATGAACACATAAATGTTGCTCGTTGCCTTTGCACGGTGGTGCATCTTCAGTTTCTTTTGTTCACGTATGTCATAAGCTCGTCATAACCAGGTTTATCTGATGCACAGATCATGTTGTCGATGCGGGATTTAATGTCCATATGCAGCAGCGGCTCCTCACTGCTTGGTCAGGAAGCTTGTGCACTAACTCTTTTCCTTCACATGTGATTTAATTATCTTGTATGTAATCCTATACACTTTGTATGATCGCGTGAAGCTGCTTTATTTGATTCCGTCGAGCTCTTTTTTTTGATTCGAATGCACGGCATTTTAAACTGCAAATACTTCTCCTATACTGCGTGTTTTGCCACTGACTGCCAGAAACAGTCTTTTGTTTGTCAGCAGTCTGTGTTTTCTGTGGAGCTGGATCCTCATTTTCACTCTCTCTTTCAGAGGAGGTGGATTTTTCTTTCCTTCCTTTTTTCCCCCCATGCAGTAAAAACCTCACCCACATAAGTTTGGCCTCATGCAGTAAACAAGTTAGTTGATTGCTTTTGCTTTATATACTGTGATTTAATAAGGAAAACACAAACGTAAGCCAGTCCGAGCAGCGTTGGTGGTACCAGTGCCATGCTTTCCATTGGTTCCTGTTTACATGATGCCCACAGGACACGCGGTGATTGGTGGCGCTTCACACGTGACCAGGCAACTTTGTACATTTGACAGGGAGTAGGAGGGTTTTGTGGAGATCAGAAAAACGACAGCGCGATAAAAATTAGTATTGTTGCACTTCACAAATTAATGACCATGAGTTCCTACTTGATAAACTCCAACTATATCGAGCCTTCCTTTCCTCCATGCGACGAATACCAGCAGAGCGGATACATCCCTAACCCCGGAGATTACTACGAGCGGCCAAAAGATACGGGTTTCCCCCATCACGACGAGCCATCCTATCCGAGGTCAAACTACACAGAATCGGGATACGATTACGGTAACGTTCCCGCCAACGGACTCGATGATTTCGGCGACGGGCATCACGCACAGCCGCAGCCGGTTCCACAGAGCCACGGTCCTCGCCTCGCCGCGGCCCCAGACGGTGGCGCAGGAGCAAACGCAAGCAAAGACTGCAGCCTTGCCAGTGAGGTGTATCCCGGCGTAGCGAAGGGCAAGGAGCCGGTGGTGTATCCTTGGATGAAAAAGGTCCACGCAACCACCGGTGAGTAATCGTCATGGTTAAATACCATAACCAGTGAGGAACAACCACTGCAACACACGCACGCTTATTGAGGCAGCAGTGGTAGCAGCCCATACAGCAATTTACGACTATCGAGCAGCAGGGTCGGTAATTAAGGACCCTCGTAAATTTTATTGCCTATGTTCGTCTGTCGGGGCCATGTGCCTTTGTTGCTTTTTAACCCAAACTACCTCCACCACTGGAGCCGAGCCAAACTGTAATATCTAACCCCGCTGTTTTGTTAATCATTTCTAAGCTTGATCTGTCCCTGGATGCGAATGCTTGTTCACTCGGCATCTCCACAGTAAGGTCATGTCCGTAAACTGAAACAAGACAGAGAATAAAACAAACAGATCGGCTGCATTTCCACACAATTCCCATAAATGTTTTATAGTTTTGCCACCCCTGTAATGCATCCCGTGGAGGAAATATTTGCTTTTGGAATACACGTCTTCAGCCTGCATATAACACCTGCTTGCTTGTATGGCTGTTTTCCCCCCTCCTCCAGTCAATGCCAGTTACAATGGAGGAGTGCCCAAGAGGTCCCGCACTGCCTACACCCGCCAGCAGGCTCTGGAGCTGGAAAAGGAGTTCCACTTCAACCGGTACTTGACCCGGCGCAGACGGGTGGAGATTGCGCACACTATGTGTCTGTCCGAGCGCCAGGTCAAGATCTGGTTTCAGAACCGGAGGATGAAGTGGAAGAAGGAGCACAAGCTCCCCAACACCAAGATCCGCTCCTCCAGCTCGGCCTCCTCCTCATCCTCGGGGCCCCAGCAACAACAGCAGCAGCAACAGCAGCAGATCAAAACAGGCCAGCAGCTTGTCCCCACGCCGTGCACCGCAGGTCTATAGTGCATGAACGAACCAGACCCATACAAACCCAGTCCAGACTGAGATGGCAAATAACACAAGTTGGATTTGTTGGACCAATTCTCAGTATTTTACACTCATGGTGTTATCTCTTTCACTCTGCCTCTGCCATTGGGCCCCTGTCACGTCCTTTGTACCCTTTCCCTCTCCGCTTGTCCTCTCCCTCTTCATATAAGCTTGAAATTCACCTTTAACGGCCACGGTGGCGACTGAAGTGTTTATATATTGTTTATTATTATGAAAGAAGGATTACGCACACTCAGACATATAGGACATGGATCAAATTTTATCATGACAGTTATAATTGAGGTAAAAGTAAGTTTTGAGATCATTTTTTCTATGTTATTTTTGACTATTGTTCTTTATTTTTATTTTTATTTTCCCGTTTTGTATTTTTGCTCATGGAAAGTTCTAATATACTTGAAAGATATTTAGCGAGAATCTATAGATGCCTGTTTAGAAAACCAGGCGGCTGTTTTAGAGGAAAGGCATCAGCCAGAGTAACAGTGTAGTTTGTGCGTTTGAGTGGGTTGATTTTACTGTTGAATGTAGTCCAGGTGACTTTCACATTTAATGTACATATAAACAAATCATAATGACGGCACAATAAGGAAAGCATTTCTTCAAGTCGAATTTTGTTTGTTTGTTGTTGTCGTTGTTGTAAGGTCCAGTTTTATTTGTCTTAGTGCGTCCCATGTCGTGCTGTGTTCTAAACTGTGAATATTTGTATGTGTTGTCTCAGTAATGGCCGTTGTGATGTGGGCTAGTGTAGGATCTATTTGTCCTTGTGAAATAAATATGTACTTCACTTACAAGGCTGATATGGCTTTGGATATTTTGTCACTGCAAATACTAATATTCGATTCGATGCCTTGTCAAAGCCATGCGTAATAATGGGATATTAGCTGCTTTCAATGTAAGATTTTTGTAGCAATTGTATTAATTTAATCAAATGTATTTTTTGTTTTTTATTTCTATGTTAGTTTATGTTAGTGCGTGAACTTTGATTTCATTTTTTTTTTTCACTTATATCTAAAGCATAATTTCACACATTTATATTTCACGTCCAGTATTTAGAGTTGCGTGCGTAAAACTGGGATAGTGTGTCAGAACACTGGATAATCTGCTGCGCTATACTTTGAAAATGCTAAAATATATCTACATCTGACTAGAAATAAATACAATATGTATTATTTTATTGTACTTTCAGAGAGAACCAATATGTAAATCAGTGCGCAAAGTTGTACATGTACACTGGATATGTACGGTGGACATGTTTCCACATGGATACAGCAGTTTTAAAGGTCAAATCGTTGTTTTTATTTAGAATTCCATTGCTTAAATATCTGAAATTCTAATCCATACACATGTGCACTGGATGTCTTTGTGCTTTGTCTTGCATTTAAACCTCGAGTTTTGGAAATCTCTGAGCCTTTAGGTGTTGTCTCCAAATGTTACATGCTTTGTTTCTTTGAGGAGAATTTGACCAAACCCAAATCGGTAAATGTATCCGGCCACACATATTGTTCTTACTGGCCATTATAGGGAGATTTCAGCCAACCCTAATGCACCAGAGTGTGACTGTTGGTCACTACCTGCTACATCCAAACAATGGAGAGTTCAACCAGGGGACACTGACAGTTCTGGCCAATCACCGTCTCGGAGCACTTCTTCTAACCCCTGACCTCTCGACACTCACAATGTCCAGACCATACATCAGCGCTGAGACCTCAGCCAGTTTTTTTTCCCCTTTCTTATTTCAGATTGAGACAGAGACAGCGCGAAAACAAAAACGGTGTTCTAGGTGTGAAGTAGAGCCATGAATTCTCCCAAAATTATTCTTAGAGACAGCTCCTCTGCAATTCATCACAGAGACACCAGCGTTAAGGTCTCACACTGAGCGCCGATATGATCAGAAACAAACTGATAGAGTGCGTGTAACCTGGTGTGATTTTTTAAAAATTATACTTTGGCAAAATGTCTCAATAACAATGGTAGTGACTGTATATAGCGTAGTGACTAAAGCAACTGGTAATTAAATTATTAGTCCATTAATTTAAAAGTGAAATTCAAATTAAAATTGCGCAGTAAATTGCATTTTGTAGATTGTTTTTATTTTTCATGTTTACTATTTCCAAACTGCACGTCTGCATACATACACGTCGTTAAAACATTTGCAAAAATGTCTTTGCGTGCGTCTGCAAAGGCTCCTCGGCTCAGCCAGCACGTGCAGCACAGGCTGCAGACATGGAGGCTTTGCAGAAGATGGCGTTGAAGCTGATTGACACCGCAGACGCCGACAAATCCAACTTCAAATTACAGATTTCAAGTCATTTGATTCGAGAATAGAGGTCACTTTCAATGCACTGAAATTTTAATTCGCCTGTCCACGTGACTTGTTGAATAATGAATACCCCCGGGGGGTCAGAAATAGATGTGAAAATCTGCCTTATTTTCATTTTGGAGTGATCTTCCGCAGGGTGCGAGTCAGATCTCTTCTCCCCTGACACAGCTCGCCCCGTCTGCTGCACACAGACCGTCATGACTTGTGAGTAAACTCGGCTGTTTGTTTTTCTGTATTTTGCTGGAGGTTTTATGGGAAATTCAATAGGGAAAAGTTGTTCTATTCTCTCTGGCCACACAGTTATGTAGATTATAAACATGTACTGAAATAGGATCTGTACTAAGATCTGCGGTTGCAGAAATCATTATTAGACCACACCTGATTATCAGATTTCTCTTTTATTGCCAAACATTTTAAACTGCCATTTTATTACATTGAATTACACTACAATACAATATAATATGAGAACGTATTTTGAGCTAAAACACTGTATTGTATTGAACTTTTCAAAGTACATGATACATGCAGCAGGTCTTATTGATCAACTCTGAACATCTAACTAAAAACCACAATGAAGATGACAAAAAATGCAGCTTAAAGAAATGTGCAAATGTGTTTAAAATGAAAGGGACGTGGCTTAAGTGTTAAATATGATATCAGTCGAATCATTCTTTTTGTGGATTAATACTGAAAAGTGACCTAATTAATCAAAATAAAGCAGAAATTACTGTAAGAATGACTGTTGGTAAGGATGTAACAACAAGATCAATAGCTGTCTTGAGTGAATTATGACAGCGACTGTGATTATTTCCCACTTAATCTCGTCATAAATAGCACAAAATGTGTTTAAAGTGACAGTGACAATGCAGGGGGTTTTATCTGTTGCTTCTAAAAGTTGTCAGGACAACTCGGATTCAAAGAGCCTCTCAATGGGAGCGAACGCAATGGGCAATTTACCCACAAGTTAAATATTAACAAAGTCTTTATGTGACTTTAAACTGTGTTATTATTACTTATGTTGTAGATATAGGATCTATTTTTGCACTTACCTCCAAAACCTTAATTTCACGGCTTAGCATTTAAAGCCTATTATATGTCCTGGAAAAAATGTTCAGAGAGCCAGCATGGAAATTCAAACTGCTTTATTACAACCACCTACAGTATGTTGGCATAAATCTCCAGTCCTAATCGGCCCTGGTGCTGGTGAGCGTCCATGAGAGATGGTTCCAATCGGCTGAAGGCGTCGAATTTTGCATTAGCCTTGATGTTGGCCGGTGTAAACCTAGCAGAAAGACTTATCTTCGGCTGAGTATATCGGTAACCCAAGCCTTGCTGTTAAGAGCTCCGAGTGTCAACATTGTGGGAAGATATGGACCGCCGACTGGCCATCATCCAGGGCTCTGCGCCTCTAACTCCTCTTTGCTGACAGTGATAAGGAGCCTTGATTTGTGTAAATAACTCTGAACTATGTGCTTTATGTTAGAGCAGTTGAGATTTAAACACAACACACCAACGTTTACTTATTCTATGCAAAGAGAAAGTCTTAAAACATGGCTAATAATAGTCATAAAAATAATGATAATAAGGATAATACCTGCCGAGGGCCTTTTGCTTTACATCTTGCTCCCTGTGGACTGTGTGCCCGGGTCAAGGAAGAGTTCAGGTGTGTTTGAGAAAGGCAAGGTTGGAGCAGCCTCCAGTGCACGGTCATGTCGAGTCATATCGTCCTGACAACAGCTTTTCCATCTGTATGAAAACAAAGAGAGCACACATGACAAACTCCAACATTCTGTTAAACAAGTAAAAAAAAAAAACTGTCCTCTTTTTCCAAAGCCGTGCGTAAAAATGTCAACTTTTAACCCTCAACATTAACATTCCTCCTTTTCAGTGTCAGTGGTGCTGAAGGTGAATTAATGAGAGCTGGTCTGCTTCTGTTGCTGTCTTTAATAAGTTTACCGCTCAAGTTGTAGTTTGAGAAGACAAAGGCTGATGTGGGAGTGGGGATGCTGTCCATGTCCGCCCCAAATGATTAATAGTTGTGGTGGGATTTTTCCACGCCCGCTGCTCGGTGACGATGGAAAACAAGCGCCAAATGTTGCCCAAAAGAGAGAGGCTCCTTCCGGACAATAACTTTTGTCAATATTAGCAGTGGCTGAGCCAGATTTCTTCCACAGCACACGCGTGGCACATTATTTGCATATGCGTTGGATTATAATTTTGATAGCAAGCCACAGCAGGATTTGTGAGTTAAATGGGTTATTTTGCCAACTCCCTCAGACCCTCCCCTCCCCAGAAGCTCCCCAAACTCTTCTTTACACAAACGTGTAATTTCTACCGTCACTCAGTCGCTCATAGGAAACGCACAAGTGCATGTAAGTCTAATGGGGGATCTGCGTTTCGACCAGCAGGTCGAGCAGCCACTCTTTGGTTACTTCACCTCCACTTCCCGCACGCACCCCTCACGACCACCGGAACACACAGTCTCATAATGTAGGACAGGTAAACGTTTTGTGTCAGTGAAGTCAGCAGTGTGCAGGTTTGTGCTGATGGAGAAGCATGAGGTTCACTAAGCGATACTACAGCCGGAGACTGACAACGAGAGCGGGGAGGGGGGCGATATTGAGTTGAGTTGTCTGTAATGCACTTTACAAGCCCGCCTGTGCTACAGAGAGACATGAGGAGAGGTTTATTAGTGCAATGAGTAATCATGATGTCACTGTTAAATGGTGTTTTGTCGGGAAGGTCTTCTCATTCATACATAGTGCGAATTGTCACGCTGCAGTGCAAAAAAAAAAAAAAACACACACTCCACTTTCAGCCTGGCTCACTCTGAGCTGTGGCTGCACTTGAAACTGACCATAATACAGCAAGATTAGCTCTTTCAGCCGCTAACAGGCTCCAAATATATGGCACTTTAAAAGTGACACAACAGCCTTTTCCCTGTGAATGGGCGACACGTGGAAAAGCTGCTTCTCTGCAAGAGACTTGCTCCTCTGCCAGATCCATTGCAGTGTCACATAGTCCTCTTTTTTCTCCCTCCAAACTGATCCGTTTCTCCTCAGGGGCAATGACTGCCTCCATTAATGATTCACGGGCTCAAATAAAAGGGATTTAAGTTGACGTTGCGTCACGTGAGCGCAGCGCATAATACTGCGCGATGTAATGGCACGGGGAAGAAAACCGGAGCCCCGGTCTGGCCATATGATGCTGATTATATGCGGGTTACCCCCACTTTCCGTGAGGGGAGACCGGGTCGTGTAGATTGTTTATCGAGGGGAGAAAAAAAATGAGAAGAGAGGCGAAGTGAAACACAGAGGATCCCGCGTCTGTGGATGTATAATACTGCTGTTACGGACGGATATGTTTTTCCACGCGGACAGAGTCACAGTCCGAGCTTTGGGAAGGATGGATTTTATTTCGAGGTATTTCCGCCGATTGTTCATTACTGTCGTGAGTTATTGCTGCGCGAGACAGAGGTCAGACGGGTCTCGGTTTTTTCTACAAAATACGAAATAGGTAGCTAAAAAAATAACAATAAAAAGAAAATTCGCTAATAACATGGAGACCTTTCGTCCATTTTATTTCCTTTGCTCAATATTAGTATTTTCACAATCGCGTTTACCAAATATTTAATATCATGAGCTGCAATTGGAGTACAGTGGCCTGTTTTATTGTTTGTAAATAAAGCAGCCATTTGTATATCGGCGCCCACGAAAAAACAAAACACCAAGCCCAAACAAAGCGCGCGGCCGCTCCAAGGAACAACCTGCGCTATAAAAAACAACATCTCGTGTGTTTACCCGGGTTTTTGTGTGCAAATGGTGCATTAAGATGAGCTCCATGAAACGTAGGGGAAAGCGGTGGGGTTGTGTCGCTACGCCAGGGAAACGAGGATATAATGGAAGACAGAGTGCCATCCAGGACCGCGCGGCCGCGCTGAGGTCACGGCGCTCCTGCTTGATTTATGGGCACGGGGACTTGGGGAAGACGGTGCGCACGAGCTAATGACTATTCGATCCGTTTGTGGAGAAAATGCTCACCGGTCAGCAGGGAAACAACAAACTCGTTATTTGAATAGGCCCTTTATACTTATTTATTTTATTTTATTTTCATATAGCATTTCTGCTGTGCACGGCTGTGATGTTTTTGTCCCAACATAATATTTGCATTATCGTCTTGTTTTATTTCTGTGTTTATTTCTATTCACTATAGTCTCGTCTTTTTTTAATGATATTTGTTCATATATTATTGCGAAATGTCTAAAACGCAATTTAAATTTCACATTTCGAAGCTATTAAAACATTGTTGTTGTTTTTTACAAATACATCAGCATGTTGTTAATAAAAATATACCATAGTATTGTTTTTTGAAAATATACACATTTAGTAAAAAACAAAACAGATCCCAGTTATGTGTGCGCCATTTAAAAAAGGATTTAACGCATAACATATACCAATGCTTTTATTACCGCACTATAGCTGCACAAGGAGCACCTACTAGAAAACTGAATTCACAACAATGCAATTTACAAAACACGTTAAAATCATGCATTTTCAAAAAAATAAATATTCCACTCCTCCTTGCAGAAATCCAGCCAACTAAATTCAGGCCATCGCGAGGTCCCCGAGACATCCTGAACTGCCTTCGGTGAGTCTATATATCTTTATTGATTTGTGTTATGAATGCTCAATGGTGATATCCTTATTCAATTTCTAATAAGTACCACACACGCCCACAAAAGCACTCACTGGGACAGAGAAGCAGCTCCTGGCCTGTGTGTTTCCTTGTAGCAGCAACATGAGCGACCCGTGAGCAATAATTCCTTCTCTTCCACTTGTCTTTGTGGTGTAATTTGTCACTATAAAAGTGACGAGGGGAATCGCAGCTCTTGGAGAAGTGCCTCGTTCCTTTCAAAACCTGCTCTCAGTGAAAGCCACTGCGTGTTGGGTGTTACACTTTACTGCACTGCAAGTTTACAATGTTTTTCTTTTCTTTTCTTTCTCTCTTTTTCATAGATTTAGTTTGTGTCTCCCACATTTGTATTATGCGCGGCAGTAGAAGCCGAACACCGTCACTGACATTTAACCCTCCACACAGGGCCAAATTAAAGAAAGAGACGAATCAGCATTTTGGCACAAAGAAGTTAATAATTATACAATGTGGCTACTCTGGTTTAAGAAAGAAAAAGGCCGAGTTAGCTAAAAAAAAATCCTCACGCGTGAATTTTTGTCCCACTCACCCTCCCACGCCGTCCGCGTTTTGTACCCCCTTTTTTTTAATTGTGCCATTGGATTTTGTCCTGACACCAGGAGAGAAGCTGCAGCCTTGGACACGTTTGTAGCCCCGGGTTTAGCTGAGAGGACATAAATCTGTTTTTTTCTTTCTTTCCTTCATCATTTCTTTTTGGCCTCGCCATGCAGAGGGATTCCCCCTGCTGCCGCCTCTCTTCAGCCCTGCTCCTGGCTGCATGTCCTCTCCACTTTGCCTTCTGGTGATGAAACTTCTTCCCATTTTTCCACACCCTGCTCCTGGTCAGGTTTTCTCTTGATACACTTAAAACAAAATAGACATGATCTGGTGTTGTTTTTTGTTTAGTAATATTTAGAGAGAAAGGGACTTCCATGCAGAAGCACTGGCTAAGAAATGAATCCGACCTGTGCCAAACGATTAAGGCATAAGTGCAGAAAATGCGGGCTAATGATTAAGCTGTGGACACAAGCCCTTTATGTTCCATGCAAATGGAAATGCAGCACGATCAGCGCCTGATTATTCCTTTGTATTCCCCCTCTCTCCAACGTCTCGTCCACTGGGCTCATAATTCCACTGCAGGACGCGGGGTAAATAATAACAAAAAAATAAATAAATAAATAAAACACTGTAGGGATGGACTTGCATGCTATTTGTAACGATATATATTTTTTTCTAGACTCACCACCTCATTTGGTTGGGGGAGGAGGAGAGGCAGCCACTTGATGTGAACTGGCTCTCCAAGGCGCTACTTCATTTGCATAATTTTTCTTGTCTATGGTGACGCTCTGGTTCGGGGCAGTTCACTGGTGTCTGCGTGGTACTGGTGAAGGATCACACAGTCAGCACAGCCTTGGCTGAGCTTTAATATTGGTATGAAGTCCTGACCACTGCTCTATATGACGATAAATTAAATCTTGGGTCCAGATAACTCTTATCTTGCTGACCCGAGTGCTCACGCCTGCTTTCGTAATCTCAGTTTACCCATCCACATCGAGTAGGGAGAGAAAAAAAAAGAGCAGGAAAAAAGGAAAGGGGTTTCTCTCTGCGCTTCCTTTTTTGTTGTGGCTGCTAATGCCTGGTGTATGGCAGGGCGCAGTCTGCTGCTGCCGCCTCACCCAGCCAGTCCTGGCTTTAAACTTTTTCTCTGGATTACTGCTTTGATCGATTTCGTCGCTGAATGAGAAAATATTGCTCGGTGCTCTGCATTCGTCGTCAGAGGATAAGGTAAGCAGGCCAGAAATAGGCTCCCCTCGGTTGTAAATGGCGGAGTTTGTGTGTCGTGCGGTGATTTATCACCGTATGACTTAGATCTCGGTTCAGGAAGAGTTCACACACACACAGTCAGGCAGCCAGATTTCTCGAACGTGGAGCAGAGGGCGACGCTCTCAGCTTTAGTCTGTCTTTTGTCTCTCTTTCGCTGCCTTTTCTGACTATCACCATGCCTCGTCAGTCTGGAGATATCCACCACAGAGTTTTCCCTCATATCTTTTCCAGATCATCGTGAGAGCAGATACGGCGAAGATTCACTCTTTCAGTCTGTGGTTTAGCTGCGCTCAACCTTCATTTTAGACTCATTTGCTATTTCGCGTTTTGCTCGCCTGCACAAACCGACTGGTGTTGGACATTTTCCTTCTACTAATTTGTGAAAATGTATACACAGTCCATGTCTGTCAAAGTATATAAACATATATGTATGTATACATATACATATATGTATATATATGTATATATAGATGTATAAATACTGTGAAATATCTTATTTATTTATAGCAGCCTATACAAACTCAGGTTTTACTGTCAGATACACCGGGGCCTTTTATTCTCAGCTGATAAAATATGAAGCTTAGATTTTATAACATGCAAATGCGTTGCAGTTTGTTTCTTTATTTTTCTTATTTATTTTTTTCTTCGGATTGTAGGAAGGATCTAATACTTTTTAGAGGAAATCGTTGCCTATTTTTTTAAAGAATTAATCATCATCATCATTATTATTATTATTATTATTAATAAATCATTATTATCATAATTATTATATATTTTCTATTTCAAATAGGTAAAAACACTCGGTGTCCACAATTAACATTCAGCCATTTCATTTGTAACATCAATATGACCTGCTGTGTCGACTGCAGTTTCCCCAATAATCTTTTTGAGGCGGATCCCCATGGTTACCTGCGTGAATTATGGTTTTAGCAGCAGGATGTGGGTTTGCCATGCCCGAGTTTTCTGTCCGCCTGCATTCCCGGGCTTGGTCGCTCACTTCGTGCAAACCGTGCCGGCCCACTGACCCTCATATATCACCGCGACGGGCCGCCGAGCAGGCAGCACCGACAGCAACCATTATTATGGGCCTGCAAGGAAAAGTTCACGCCGTGGTCATGGAGATGCACGGATGCCCGCCCGGTTTTTCAGGTTTCCTCGTGGCCCTTCCATTTATCTTGCAGCACGCAAATAAGAAAAGCGAAAACAAAGGAAAAAAAATGAAGAAAAAAAGAGGAAAGGCGAATGTTTATGTTTTTGTGCCCGGTGGCTTTTACAGAAGGAGAGTATTTTCTAACTAATGTCGAAAAATAAGATGAAACGTTTGTGGGAGTGGGGGAATGTCTCCAGCTGCTACAAGGAAATCAGATCCACTGTTGACAGCCCTGTTGGTAGAATAACAATGTAACAGAAATATTATTTTCCTGTGTGGTAACCCACTAATAAGCTTTTCCTGTAGCCCCATCTTTTTTTCTTTTTTTCTTATTAAACCTACAGCCTTTTACTCCATTTGTTGCCCTGTAACTGTGTATTCACTTCCATTGTTAATAGACTCAAAGGTTTAAAATGTCATGCAGTTTCTTGTTAGGTCTTAAAATTGATTTAGCAATCTGAAATGCTTTTGAAAAGGTTTTTTTTTATGTTGTTTGGCACAAATGGTAATACAAGGTTAGTTCGTGCCTTTGTGCCCTGTGTAAGCCATAAGGTAAACGGTAATAGTCTACAGGACTGTTGGCCCTATCTTGCCTCCATAGTCTGCCGTGTCAGGCTTGTATTGAAAAGTAAGATGGATCGCCACCATTTCTTCTCCTCACAGTGTTTCTTGTAACCCTAGGTTCACCCGAGGAGGCCATTGGCGGAGAGGCGTCACGTGACCACGGGGTGCCAATGTTATTCTACAAGGGTGTCAAGACCCTGTCAGTTTCTGAAATAAATATTGGGAAACGGCGAGATGCAAAAGGCAACCTACTACGACAGCTCCGCAATTTACAGTGGCTACCCATATCAAAGCGCAAATGGCTTCAGTTATGATGCCAATCAGGTCCAATATCCCCGGGCCTCTCATGTGGAAAGTGAGTACCATCGACCTGCCTGCTCCCTGCAGTCTCCTGACGGCTCCGTGGCTTTGCAGAAGCCGGGGGAGATGGCGGAGGGCTGCGACAGGACCACATCCATTCAGGTGGCGCAGTCCCAGGTTCATCCCGAAAGCAATCAACCGCAGGTGCCGGTGTCAGGTCCACCCCCTCCCTCACAATCCCCGGGTGCTATCAGCCAAAGCGCAAGCAACGGGTCCAACCAGCCCAGTGCCAAGAACGATTCCCCGACCTCTAACGCTCGCAGCAAACACATCTTCCCCTGGATGAAGGAGTCTCGTCAGAACACCAAGCAGAAACCCACCAGTAGCGCCAGTTCAGGTACTCAACTCATAAACACGATGTTGCTGACATAAACACACAGATTCATATCCTCTAACCACAGAGTTGCATACGTTTAGCTCAGGATGTGGGTGGTTGGGTGGCCAGGTAAAGGTTTAGGAGAAAGGCAAAGCCCAAAAGGACAATGTCCACTTTTGTTTTTTTATTCTTTACGTGTCAGAAGTGTGTAAAAGTATAATAAATAGTGCTATATTTATGAAAATCTGCTGCATCTCTGCTGCATAGCTTTACAATATTATTCAGGAGAATAATTCAAGCCTGATTGTTTCAGAAACACTAAACACCCTAAACATACTACAAGGTTGTGGAAAACCCACGTGCCCCAGCACTGGGAGTATGTTCCACCATTTGTTATCCCCTGTGCCCTGCAGCTGACCTGCCCCTACTGTAAACACGCATCTTCACTGATCACATAATGTTCCCAGAGAGACAACAAACAAACACGCACACAACAGTTGTTCAGTTTGTCCTGCTGTTTTTATTAGAGGGCGGGGGGGTTGTTGGGCCAGAGTGTGGCGGGGGGTTTTGTGACTTAATTTTTGGTAGAATAAAGATTTAAAAAGATGGTAATTTTCCAAAACTTCACCTTTTGTGACTTTTTGTGGATGATATTCTAATTCATGATATGCTGATATAATAGTTAGGCCTACGCAGTATAATGCAAAGACACGTGGCTTAATTTTCATTTATGCTTCGTGGAGCGTTTCCATTCGTTTTTACAGCCCGCAGAAGTGCGCACATTTATGAAAGAGCGTTATCGCACGTTTTTACGCGTGTACGCAAGCCAGATGGTAAACTTGGTTGATCACGGTTGGGAGGTTCTGTGTTCGTGGCATGTACAGAAACAGCCACAAATAGAAAATGAGGAGGTGGATTATTTCAAATACCATTTTTTCGCAAAAAAATACACATTTTTCTAAATGCTTTCATTTGGAAGGAAAGTTGCAAAGTTGCACATTTTAAAAAGATTTTTGTCTTCACGATTCATGTTTAAGGAAGGTTGATTCGCGGTATATTCACTGAGTTGGTAAAATGTATAGAAACCTTTTTACGCACATTCCATTTTTCCCCAGTCCATACACGTGGCGTCCTCCAGTTAAAACTACAAATGTGTCGCAAAATGGCGCTCTTGTGATTTATAACTGGAAGGCGTGTACGTTTGTTTTTAATGGTGATAGAAATGCTATTTGCAGAGAGAGACGCTGAACGCACGCTTTACGCACACATTTCTGCTGCGTCTAAACGTCAGAAAGGGTGTTTTATTAGTTTGAACAACACGTGCTGAGGTGCTAACATTTACGAGGCCTCATCCTGCAGTGAACACACGTCAGTGTCTATCATAAAATGGATGTAATAATCATCATTATCATGAGTGATTGCCCTGCATGTATGGGCATTCCTCCTTAGCCACGTGCTAACGCTTTCCACAGAGATGAAAGCGTTATTCTGGGTCAGGACTGCATTCCTTTCCAGGTCTAGGCGGCAGGTAGTGAAATTTATTAAGTGTTGGCCGTCTGCCACAGCAGTAAGTAGACCAACACCTTGATATTCTGCAGCGAACTGCAGCCTCTTGGAAGGGGAGACTTATCAGCGAGGGCAATGGAAGCTGCTGTGTGCACCCCGAGGAGTGATGCTTTGCATTACGCATTTGCTTGATTTGTGACTGTACAGGGGCAGGTGGGGGTCAAGATGTTGTAGTAAGGGATCTAAGGTTACTTGGCTTCTATAGCGGATAAACCCCCTCTGCTTTGCACTCAGTGTAGTGCTGTACACACAGGCGCAGTGTCTACAAATTGATTGTTAATTGTCTCGCCGAGCTTTGATGATAACCCCTGTGCTTCGCAGTAGGAAGCAGATTTATCAAAAATATTGAGGTGTTTGCAACGTGTACATGCACGTACCTGCACATGCGCAGTTGTGCTGTAGTGCATATTTATCTAGTCGTGTGCTCCCCACCCTTCTTGATGGTGAAATGTTGTTATCAGCTGTGTATGTGTGTGTGTCGTCACACGGTTTTGCTTTCACTCTCACTTTCCTATCTCTGCACCTCCTTCTGTATCTCTCTCACTGTCTGTAATGGATTACTGATTGACAGTCTCCTCTCCTCCTCCCTGACAGTGGAGAGTTGCCCCGGAGACAAGAGTCCTCCAGGGTCAGCAGCATCGAAGAGGGCCAGGACAGCCTACACCAGCGCCCAGCTCGTGGAGCTGGAGAAGGAGTTCCACTTTAACCGGTACCTCTGCAGACCCCGGAGAGTGGAGATGGCGAACCTGCTCAACCTTACCGAGAGACAAATTAAAATCTGGTTCCAGAACCGCAGGATGAAGTACAAGAAGGATCAGAAGGGCGTCGGAATGATGCCTTCCCCCGGCGGACAGTCCCCGCGGAGCCCCGTGGGCCCTGCCTCCAGTGGTGGCGGTGGGGGAGGATACCTCAACTCTATGCATTCTCTTGTAAACAGTGTACCTTATGAATCCCAGTCGCCGACGTCTTACAATAAACCACATCAAAATGCATACGGTATGGCTACGTCATATCCCCCGCCTTTGAACAGCTCCCTCAACAACTGCCCGCCCTCCCAGAAGAGGTATTCCGTGACCGACTCGGCCACGCCCGAGTATGACGCGCATCCTCTCCAAGGCAATGGCAACTACGGGACGCACATGCAGGGCAGCCCCGTTTATGTCGGCGGAGGTTACATCGAGTCTATGCCCAATTCCGGGGCCTCTGTTTTCGGTCTAACCCATCTCCCGCACCCGCCGTCCACAAACATGGACTACAATGGAGCAATCACAATGGGCAACAGTCAGCATCACGGAGTGTGTGATCCGACACCGACGTACACAGACCTAACGCCGCACTACTCTCAGGGAAGAATCCAGGAAGCGCCCAAACTGACGCATCTGTAGCGGTGGCGCTGTACTCGGATCACTCCGCCCATTGTCTTACCCACCTACACATCACTGCTTTGTTTCTGCGCCTCTTCACGGCTTCCACCTTCTCTGCCTTTGTTTATGTTTTCTATAGTTTGATGTGTGAAGTAGCGTAGGCTAAATAATCACGACTTGTTCGGATTTTTTCTCTATTTGCTTGTGTCATTGTCTCACAAAGACCTTTATCTGGGCTGTAGGACTGTAGAGCGGGAGGGAGGGGGGGCACAGTATATGCATAGGTCTATTTAATCTTTTTTTTTTTAATCTCGTTTTAAAGCTGAAACTCAAACAGGGTATTATGAACGTTATGCTATTCATTTTAATGTGAATTTGTCCGTCTTTTATTTATCCGCAGTTGAAGAATTGTGTTTTGCATTTTGTTGCACTTGTGAAAGAATCCTCCAAGAGCCACCAGCTTGGTATTTGAGGGAAATGCATTTTCAGAAAAAAAGAAACAGGGGTCATGAGTTTAAATGCAGCTTCCCTTGCTTGTGTTTTGTTTTATTGGACTTTCTAATGTTATTTATTTTTTGTTTGGTGTAAAGATAAGAGTCCTTTAGTATTATTTGACACCCTGCGATCTTTTTTGTGGGGAGAAGGTTGATGGATATTCGCGTCTCGGCCCTTTTGTACCCCATATTCATGTAGCCTGCAGCAGCAGCAGCAGCAGCACATCGTGTTTGCCATTTAAGCCAATGTGTCTATGTTTTCTTCCTCTTCTTCTTCTTCTTCTTCTTCTTCGAGGAGGTATTCTGTTTCCCCAGCCAATGTAAAATCAATCAGCCATGCAATAAGAGTGGAAAGAGGGACATACATTAGCAGTTTCTTTATTGAAGAAAAAACCCGGGACAGATCATCATTTTTTTTTCAATGTCATACATTCCATGCTGCTCCAGTTCGAAGAGATGAATAAAAAAATTGAAATATAACTGTAGCACATCCTTCAGTTTCAAATTAGACTCATCCGAATCATTTCACAAGATCACAAAATAAATACAGTTTCCCAAATAATAATATATATTTTTTTAAAATCCTCCCATTTTGATATTCAATTTCTATTATTGCACACATTCCATACTGTAGGAAACAACATAACAAAAACAAAATTTTAGAACACAAGCACGATAGTACTACATTAATAACAGCATTAATTTACGCAGTGAAAACAAATCATTAGACAAAATTTACAATCAATAAAATAAAAGGAAATGGCCACGAATAAAAAACGCATTATTTTCCCTCCCCTTGCACCACTTCATTCGACGTGAAGAAAACTCGGGTGGCCCTCTCCCCTCCTCGTCTGCGCGGGGACATCCATAATAATAACAACAATAATTATACATAAAATGTCACCCGAGCCATCCTGGAGAATCTGCAAGAAGACAACAAGCCAAATGAGAACTCGTTTGCAGAATATTTTCCTATAAAACCATTTATTTATGTTGAGTCAGTCACATGCGGTCAGAGAAGGATACAGGCTGAAGTGTAATCATCACGGGCTTATTTGTCTCATTACTGCTATAGATTTGCACATGGCAGCGTATAAAACAGCAAACGCCTCGGCTGTGAGGATGGTTCGAGCAAAAACAGAAATGAACAGACGATAGCTGGAAATAAAATGTAATCCTCGGTGTATTTTTTTTGAAAACGAGAGATTATCACACATTTTAAAACGATAATTCGTTTTCATTTTGTGTCTACTAGCAGACTGAATCATAAATTTACAGTCCAGACAAACACGGAAACTAAATTGCCTGCATTATTTTCAAACTGAAAAGAGCAAAGCATTTCTTTTTTAAGTGTGCTCACATTTTTTGTTAATTTTCTTAAATTCGAAAATACAAAATGATGATGTGTGCATTTGTTCTCTGCACCAATAATGCATTTCAGACTAAGCTGATCAACATAAGAGGACATGGACATACTAAGCCTGACATATGGTTAGCAGGGAAAACCTAGAACAATTGAACCATGGTGTGTCAAAGCAGAAAAAAAAACTGATGCACAGTTTTTCTGCATCCAACACAGACGCACACACTGAGAAAACACACGCACACACATGCACACGCATACACAGCAAGGCACTGATTCGGCCCATATGCACCATATACACAGGTAGCACATGCACAGCGTTTTAACCAAAGCAGGGATTTGTATTTCTCTCATTTTACTTCCATCCGTGGGAACGTTCTCTTAAATCACTCCTGCAGTAAAGACAAGTGTGTAAGACAGGCTGGGGTCCACTAAATGCCGCCACCCACTCCTTTCCTTACACACAAAGCCTGTGCGTATTTCCAAAAAAGAGCCATCCATCTCTTCCCCTAGCAACTCTGTCCTTCAACACACGGTCTGCTCCACGCACAAGCCTGCATGTCCCCCAAAAAAACGACAAATAACATGTCGTTGTGTAAAATCACATTCCCAAACCGAAGATAAAAGCCAGGTGGAGAAGCTTCGCCCTATAATCACCGATGGCGCATTATATTGCCTCCTCAAAAGGGAAATGGTCGCATCTTGTGCAGCTTATTTATCTATTAAAACATCCCTCCAGCGACAGTCCGGCTCTAACTGTGAACAGAAACTGGTTTTAATGTGAGTGGCCAGTGTTTCTCGCCGCTTCCTGGCTGCATTTGATCCGAGGGAGAGTTAGAAGCCTTAAATGTGTTGTGAGGGCACCGAGCTGTCAGACCTTTTGGCGAGTAAGATTGATCGCGCACAGGCTTCCAGGACTCTTTGTTTGGTGTATAAGCAACAAACTGAGAGAGGCCTACCACTTCTCCTCTTCCTCTCTCCTACACACTAAGTCATATTTTTTTTTCTTTCCTTTTGGAAATACAACATGTACTGCTTGACGAAAAACATCCCAAATGTGGCTTTCACAGATTCTTCTGGAGGAGCCATAAAAACCCAAACGCTGCAGGGAAATGCCATTCAATAACAATTCCATATACATAATAACGCTGCAAATGGACTCGTTGTACATGGTCGATCATTCCCGTGCTGGTGCTTGCTTCATCGCAATTTCAAGTAGAACTGATAACTGCAAATACAGTGGAAAGGCTCCCTCAGCATTATAGGTACTGTCATTTCAGCAAAGCCTGGTCACTGTTGTTTTTTTTCAAAACGAATAGAAAATAATTTTAAAATATTTGAAACATATTATAGTTTTAAATGTAACTATTTTACCAATCAAAGAGTGCGTGTGTGTGTCATTATGAGTATGTGCACGCACACGGGCGCACATCACCCCGTCATAAAACCGACCTTTTTTATGGAATAAACGAAATACTTATTTTAATAGCATCCCCTATACAGCTGCATAAGCAGCCTGTAATAAAACAGTGGTGACTGTGGATGCGCATATGCGTGGGTATGTGCACTGATAAGTTCCTGCACTGTGTGTTAGTCTTAAATTGCTGTTATGTTGGATGAAATGGCGTGAGCGTGTCATATCCCTCAGTATTAACTTAATGGATGGGCGTTTTATTGCAACACATGTCGATGGATACGCTGCATATTTCATTAATATGTACCTTAGAGGAATCCCGTCTCCTCTGGAGACAACACTTGCACACTCACAGAGCAAACTGCTGGGCCCTTGTCGGGGTTTGTTTCTGTCGAGAAGTCACCATATCAATTTTTTGGTGTTTGTTTCTTTTTCACATCTGAAGCCTGACTCTTGCTTTCATGAATAGCTACTGGCGTGTGTGTACGTGTATTTGTGTGTATGTGTGTGTGTGTGTGTGTGTGTGTGTGTGTGTGTGTGGGTGGGTGGGTGGATGTGGGGTGGGGGCGTTCTCGACTGACATCCTCAAACAATACGAGAAAGAGGAGTGCACGAATCCGCGCGCACCCCAGGCTGGGCTCCTTCCCTGTAATAGTGAGCGTCAGCCATTCTTAAAAAACACATTTTGTTGCTTAGTGGACTCGACTGGAGGGCGAGAGGAGGATAAACTGAGCGGACAAAGATGTAAATAAAAACAGTCGTCCCCCAGCTGAGCGAGGCGTTCTTCATCTGACTTTTTGGATCAATCAGACAGGCAGTGGCTTCTTTTGATTAAACCCCAAATTGTCATTGGGCAGAGGTAATCATGTGACAGGCAATTCGGTCCAATTTCAACCTTGTCTCCATGAATTCAATAGTTTAATAGTAGCTCGGTCCCCATACGGCCGTAATCAGTGACATAGAAAAAACCCACCACGAGATTTTTAAATGATTTTTTTTCTTCCTCGTCCTCACTGAGCCGCAACATTTATAAAAATACGCGTGCAAACTTTCCTCGGCTCTCAGGGAGCGGAGATGAATTACGAATTCGAGCGAGAGAGCGGTTTTATCAATAGTCAGCCGTCGCTTGCTGAGTGCCTGACATCTTTCCCCCCTGTCGCTGATTCATTTCAAAGTTCATCAATCAAGAGCTCGACGCTTTCACGCCCGACACTGATTCCTCCTCCCTTTGAGCAGACCATTCCCAGCCTGAACCCGGGCAGCCATCCGCGGCACGGCCGGCCTAGACACAGCCCCGACGGATGCAGCCAGCTGCCTACCGCCTCCTTACCTCCGGAGTATCCCTGGATGAGGGAGAAGAAAGCCTCCAAGAGGAACCACCTGCCAACCTCCACTACCACCACCATCAACAATGGACCCGTGTGCTTTTCCCCAAAAGGTGCGTGATTTATATACAGCACTTTCAGCGATCTGTTGCTAAATTTAAGCCCATAATACACAGGCCTTTTCTTTTAAGGCGAAAGGGACAAACAAAAAAAGAGCTTATGTTCTTTCTGTTTGAATCGACTCATGTTTATTGTTTGGCTGTGATGAAGTAAAAATAAAAGTTTGGGTAAAGTTTGGTGATGGGAGATGATTTATTCCTCCAGCCGTAGCAGAGTTTTGATGTGTGACAGTAATGAAGAGTGATGGAGTGCCGTTGCCGAGGAGGGCAGCTGGAGCATTCATTAACTATCCCACACCAGGATATCTGGACCTCACTGCTTTTACACGGCACTGTGTTTGCCTCACATCCAAACTGAACATATTTATGCGTAAAACGATCTGATGGGTAGCTTTACGCAGTGGTGGTTTTTAAATAAACGGGTGAACAGGCTATGTGAGTGGGTCAGTATAGCTCCAGCGGCCATTTTGCTGCAGCATGTTGTGAGCCGCTCTGTCGTGGGCTGTGATAGCCTCGGTGTTACATTCGCAGGCAGCGGGGTTATGTAACGGTGGTGTCCTGCGTTTTTAATCCCTCACGCGGGCCGTTATGCTTCTTCTTTTCCAGGCTCGCCTGAGATCGTGGAGAGCAGTGGGGGGGGAGGGGGCTCTCGCCGGTTGAGGACAGCATACACCAACACTCAGCTGCTGGAGCTGGAGAAGGAATTCCACTTCAACAAGTATCTTTGTCGGCCGAGGAGAGTGGAAATAGCGGCTCTCCTGGATTTGACCGAGCGGCAGGTCAAAGTCTGGTTCCAGAACCGGCGCATGAAGCACAAGCGTCAGACTCAGAGCAAGGAGAACCATAACGGGGAGGGGAAAGGTCCGAGTGCCGATGGTAGCATCCACAGCGACGAGGAGGACGAGGCCCCCCTGTACGAGCGGAGCGGGGCCCTGCTGGAGAGAGATACCTGCTCCTTTCAAAACAACTCTCTGGGCTCCACACAGCAGCTCCACAATGGAGAGACCATGAGCTTTGCTGCTGCGCCGCTGAACAGCAATGACAAAAATCTGAAACATTTTCCCAACCCGTCACCCACTGTTCCGGGCTGCATGTCAACAATGGGCCCCGGCTCGGCATCTGGCCCGGACAATGGCGACAGTCCCCCGACCCTGGATGTTTCTATACACGACTTTCAGCCTTTCTCCTCGGATTCCTGCCTTCAGCTCTCCGACGCTGCTTCGCCGAGTTTGTCAGAGTCTCTGGACAGCCCCGTGGACATTTCCGCGGACACTTTCTATTTTTTCTCGGAGTCACTAACTACAATCGACCTGCAGCATCTGAACTATTAAGAAAAGCCAACGACAGAAACTTTTGGGGACATTAAATATCAAGCTACGACGATGTTAACTCTGATGTTGTTTGTATATTCGGCACATTTATTCTGTTGATATTTGACTTGACGGTAAATTCAAGGTAAGGATGAAAATGAATCACTGAAGTAGCTCTGCTCAAACGTGGCTTGTAATTACCATAACAAATTGATCTCTTGGAATGGAAATTATGAGTGTATGTGAATATTATACAATATTAGGCCTAAGGAACCAGGTCATTTTTATTTTTGTATAGCTTCCAGCGTCTTGGATATTTTTGTTAGAATACAATTATCTTGCTACAATCTGTTTCCTCGTGTTGTGAGTGCTTTCTTTATTTTGCAGGCTGAACAGTTTTTGCTTGAATTATTTATCTGGAAAAAAATTTATACAATAAAAAATAAGTAGGGCATCTAAAGATAGAGACGGATTATGCAAATTATACCAACAGGTTGGCAATGAGTATAACTAGTTTAACGCGCACTGTGTTCGGAAGGCACCACATGTTTGAATTTAACTTTTATTATACAACTTAATTTCCACATTATCCAAATCACTTTAGTGGGGGATAAATAGTGTGTGTGTGTGTCTTTACAAACGGACAGTAACGGCTGTACCATTTTAAATATTAGTACAATAATTATTTTTAAAATCCCAGAAAAATAGCTGAAAATTAACTGGTAATTTACAAATTATTAATTAAATTAATTTAGTGAAATTACTTGTTAAATGTGCACACAAACGCCGCGGGGTCGCTTAATGCTGCACTAAAACACTTGTGAATTATTTGTGTTCACCCTCAAACTTTGTATACTTGTTTTTTCAAAGCATAAAAAAGAGCACAGTTCTCAAAGCATGACAGGGCTTTTTCACATTGTGTGCATGTTGCAGGCAAATAAGCGAGCCATGTTTGCCTTCAGGAGCTCATAAATCACTCCGTGGCATGAATGAGGCGGACATTAAGGAGACCAATTGTGGCCTAATGTGCACAAATAAAACCCCACTTACATTTTCATATGGGACTCCCCAATTCCTGTGCTAAAAGGGGCCGAGTCTCTGCGTGCGTTAGGTAATAATTCATTTTTATAGCTTGTTTAAACGCGACTCTGGCTCACCGACAGCAGCAACAGTAGCAGCCCGCTCAGGTTATGGAGGCTGCAACTCTTTCCCAGTGTGATAAAAGTAGACTCGGCTCTTAACAGACTACTTGTGGACTAGATTATGTTTACTAAGAATAGCTCACGTATATCTTACACAGCACATCATTAGGCAGTGATTTGATTACTTTATCAACAGTGGTTGGGCTGTTTTTGCAGCGTTTTGCAGCATTAGTTAGTGTTGCACTGTAGGTCTTCGAGTTCAATATAAGCATGATGACCGCTCTTGCTCTATTGCATTGCGCTTGAGTTGATGTATAGGAATCAGTTATTAGTTATCAGTTTGATTCAATAGGATGTTTCGCTTTCACAGCGTTGTAAGTGAAAATAGTAAAAGAAAAAAAGAAAAAACACCGGTTGCAACACTGGACTGTGCGGATCGATTTAGAAACTCATCCATACGTGCGGAATTCATAAGCGCCAACATTTAGCGGTTTATCGAATAATCTGGAAGACATAAGGAGCCCATCGACTGGGTTGAACAGTCTGCTGGGAAAGTGGGTTCTGTGCGTACATAAGTGTGTGTGTGTGTGTGTGTGTGCGTGTGTGTGTTTAAGGAGTAGGCTTTTGCCTGTAGGGGTAAAAGGAGGGGTTGTTCCTGCACTCTCTGACTAACCACAAGGGCCATGTGTAACCAAATCATTCCGAGACAGCGCGCCTATTCTGCGCACATGTGTTCACACAAAGAGCCAAGAAAGAAAGCTGCAGGGCCTGGCGAAGTTTCCACAGGCAGGCAAGGCACAGGCAGCCAGGCAACACTGCACCCACCCACTCACTCACTCACTCACTATGGCCGCAGAGGCAGCTGGAGAAGAGAGGGAGGGGGTGGAGGAGTTGTATTGACCCCAATGCGTTTTTTTTAAACTAATGGGAACTTTGCGCCACTACTTTACTATCTGTAACATCCAAACAGTGCGCAAATATCTATCTATCTATCTATCTATCTATCTATCTATCTATCTATCTATCTATCTATCTATCTATCTATCTATCTATCTATCTATCTATCTATCTATCTATCTATCTATCTGTCTATCTGTCTATCTATCTTGCTATGCTATCCATGCATCTAATCAATAAACAGTGGGAACATTTCTGGCAGTATTTTCCACATATCACCAAAGGGGGCGCTGATCTCTCCATGTGATACTTCCTGCTTCCCTCCCTCCTTCCCTGTTCCTCCCCTCCCCTCTCTTTTCCTTCCTCAGTGAGAGGTTGCCTCTGGATCTCTGCAGCATTTCTCCGACGCACAGCCTCCCCTCTTCTCCTCCTCCTCCTCCTCCTCCTCGCAGTCGCCACGTTCTCGTGGACATTCATTTCTCTAACAGCTTGATTTGATGATCTTAACAGGATAATCAGCCCTCACTCGCACCTCGGGCTATATGTGCGCATTAGCGCCACGACTACCTCGCATTATCAGATCATTTGATCAGCATACATTCATAATGAATATATGTGGGAGTAAAATCAGAGTAGCCTACATGACCCTGGGAGAGACAAAGATTAATACATCATCTTAATGATCAATATGTTGTCTTGTTACATCATCACCTGCGACCTTAAAGCGAGTATAATGAAAAGCAGCCAAGCATTCCTAATGCGACCTTTATAGGGGGGATGCAAAGTTATATCGCTTTGACTAAAGTGAAATTCTTTTTATCTGTGTCAGGAGGGAAACCACATACCGCCTCTCCCTCACTGTCAAACTGTGACAATGTTTGTGCAGCAAATCCCTCGCAGTGTCAAAGCGTGAAACACTTGGCGTGGGGAATGGGACACACAGACAGCTCACAGATAGCCCGTGGCACACACGCACACGCACGCACACACATGCCATCAGCTATTCTTCTTATGTCACTGCACTGAATTCCATTCTTTTGTACAGCCTATAACAAAGCACCATCCCCAACCTTAACCCTAACCAGTTAATGAACATTCAAATCTTAACCTTAAGCCCAACCAGATCCTCGGAAATGAGGTTCTGTCTCATTAAGGACCAGGTTTTGGTCTCCATGAGGACTACTGGTCCAGACAAGGTCAGTGTTTTGTATCTGTTGCCTCTTAAGGAAAATGTCCTTAAGAGGCAACAGATACACATACATACACACGCACGCACACACACACACACTCTCTCTCTCACACACACACACACACACAATGACCGATCCATCCAGGAGAGAATGAAACTATTATATTTGACAGCACGGATGTTACGCGCGGACGAGGGCGTGAAGCTGCCGACTGCTGGCACGCGCGCACCACACACATATACACACACATACACACGCACACACACATACACACACACCTCTGTAAGTCCAGTAGTCCAAAAATAGCACATATACCTGAGGTCAGAGAGTCAGGTCGTCCACTTGAAGAGGTTACTGAAGGTGAAACGCGTTAATCTTTCCGCGGGTGGCCGAGCACAGCAGGTGTTGGAGGACACCGCGTGTTCTCTGCTCCTCGCGCTTCGTGCGACCCCGGAGCTGTCCACCGTCGTTTGCCCCACAGCTCATTGTTTGCTCGGCCAATACATTAGTGGCGACGCGCGTCACCTTGATCGACGAGCGCCTGGAATTTAAATAGCCACTCAAACACCAATCTGTCACAGGCTACAGGGATAAAGACAAGTGCCTCACTGGCTGACCTGGGCCCACGTGACAGCACCCGTTCATTGATATCGGTCGGTGCGCCCCTGTCCTCCCTCTGATCAGGACAGAGTATAGGTAAAGGTTGGCACGGTCACTCAGGGTAAGAGGAGAAGAGATCAGAGGGTGTCTGCCCCTCAGTACTGGTTACAATGCTACAATGAGCGGTTTTCTAGACTACACGGTGATGAGCGGTGAAGGTGGCTCCTGCTCTGTCAGGGCTTTTCACTCGGACCACGGGCTGACAACTTTCCAGTCCTGTGCGGTGACAGTAAACAACTGCGGCGCGGATGACCGTTTCATGGCGAGCAGGTCTTCCCCTGACGGCGTCCCGCACCAGCCGGGCTCATACCAATCCACTGTGGGCTCTTTGGGTCTCACCTATGGGGCCCATCCGGCCTGCAGCTCCAGCTATGGACCCCAAAGTTTCTGTGCTGCCTATAACCCTTACGGGCTCAACCAGGAAGTGGACTCAACAGCTGGATTTCCTCAGTGCGGCCCATTGATGTACTCGGGTAACATTTCCTCCCCCATGGTGTCCCAGCATCGCCAAAGTTACAGTGGCGCCCCCCTGGGCCAGCTGCAGTATGCCCACGCTGCCTACGGCGGTGGGCACGAGCAAGCAACCCCCTTTCCTGGCTGCTCGAACCCGCTGTCACCTCTGCACGCAGCTCACCTGGAGGCTTGTTGTTCGCCTCTGTCTGAAGCTGCTTCTTCGGCACAGACCTTCGACTGGATGAAAGTGAAGAGGAACCCCCCAAAGACAGGTAGGTGCCTTGAGTGGTGCTCACATGGCACAGGCGCACAGTGGCATGTCTGTACTGGTTCATGAGTAAGTCAAAAAGCAACTTGTCAAGTTGCCGAGATCATATGTGACACTTATTGTGCTTATTGTGCAAACTTTGTTGTGCTCTCCTGCATAAAGTAGGATGTTGGGAAAAACATATTGCACAGTCATGTGTACCATCAGGAGTTGTCTGTCAGTGTATAATTTTAGAAACTATAGTTGACAATGCTACGTATAACCTCCCCATATTCAGAGCATTGTTCTCTTTTCTCTGTCTACAGGCAGGTCAGGAGAGTACGGTTATGGAGGTCAGCCGAACACGGTCAGGACCAACTTCACCACTAAACAGCTGACGGAGTTGGAGAAGGAGTTCCACTTCAACAAGTACCTGACCCGAGCGCGGCGCGTAGAGATCGCGGCTGCGCTGCAGCTGAATGAGACTCAGGTCAAAATCTGGTTCCAGAACCGGAGGATGAAGCAGAAGAAGCGGGAGAAGGAGGGGCTGCTTCCAGCCAAAGCTTCAGCCTCCGACCCGGGAGAGGGCGTTGACGAAAAAACGGACGATGCCACATCTGAGAAGTCTATTTCAGCCCCATCCTCTCCTTCTCCCCCACCCTCCACGCCGTCCTCCACGGAAGCTGATCCTTACTCCTCCAATTAAGAATCAGCTGCCTCTGTGCCTCTCTGGGCCACAGACGGCCTGTGCAAACCAAAGCTAATGTCCACGTTACGTGTGTCAAAGCCAAAGTTCTTGTGTGGACATTCAGAATGAGTGAGTGCACTATGTGGATTTTGGACAATGATATGGACTATTTCTGGGTTATAGATTTGTTTTATATTGTGACCATGTTGTGTTCATCAACGAGACGATTACTATCCAAAGAAATGTAGTTTATGTTTGAAATGTGTCCACATTATTTTGAAATGTATCATTGAATAATCGACTATGATGGTGCGAATGATATCCAGTGATTTAGTCCACAGCCTCTGAGCTGAATAAACACACACACACACACACACACACACACACACACAAACAAATACCTCAAATGTGCCAAAGTTGTGCGGCCAGGTTGGTTGCACTGGATGTTGTCAATTAGGCATCACACAATCAACGAGGTGACCTCGTGAATGAATCCTTACAGAGTTCATTGTTATAGTAGCTCCTTAATCACAGGCCATTCTGTGTTTCAGGCCTGTGAGTCTGTGTGAATGTCTGTTGTGTGAGGTTTGCATGATGCTTTCATGTATTGGCAACTGGACGCTGGTATGCTGAGTTTTATCAGTTGGGGAAACCAGGAACACTGGTCATGTACAGTATGTGTCACAGGCTTTAATCTGTTATATATTTAATCCAGTGCAGCACAAGCAAAGGTGGTTTTGTCCAGAGAGACGTTTACGGGTCAGTCATCAATATTAAAGTGCGTTTACCTCGAAACAACTCTTCCTGTGTTTAGAGAGACTTTTTATTTTAACGTATATCTTCCACTTAAATCCACCCATCAGACCTTGATTTTAAGCTCTGCAGAGAGAAGAGCCGGGTCCGTTTTCTCACCGCTGGAGAAAGCCACGCGTTGTCCGCTCAATGTATGCGGCCGTGCGCGCTCTCGTCCCCCGGGTAAATTATTATTGGCATAAAAAAAACCCAGCGTGTTTATCCGTGGAAGCGATGGGAGCGCGGGCGCCGCGCGTCATTTGTGATGACAACCTCATCGAGCTCTTGGATTCTTGAAGGCACAAAAAAAGAAACTCGTATTGATTAAACATCGAGGTTATGCTATCGACAAGGATGGGGCCCCACTGGCCCTGTCAGCGTCGACTCCTCAGTTCCCCAAGTTACACGGAGGTGTCATCACCACCACCTGATGACAAGATGTGAAAACTTGCAGCACTGCCTGTCATATAATTACTTCTTATACGTCTGATTTGTAAATCTGTATAATAATGTTTTAATTGTTCCTACAGTTTAAACATCAAAATATACAGTTATTTATTTATTCTAATGTATTTGTCATTTTCAGTGAAGCCCATCTCTTCTGTCCCATTTTCAAACTAAAAAAAAAGAAAAAAAAGGAGATTCCCCGGTTTTGTTGCTATTTTAATTCCTGGTGTGCATGATGCGAGTCCATCCTCCCATAAATGGGCACAAAGAGCTATGATTAATGAGCGACGTTCACCTTTACCTTATATCTACCTGCAGGAGCTGCTCTGTTGGAGCTGCGGAGTCACGAGGCTGCAGCGCAGGCTACTCTGACTCAGTCACTGGAGAAAAGGAGAGTAAGTTGTGCTGGCAGTTTGTCTTTTATAAACCTTTACCATTTCATTTTCGATGCTGTTTAAGAGTGTGTTTTCCACTCTCAGGACAAAGGCCACACCTGTAACACGGTTAGTTTCGGTTCGAGGAACTTGTTGCTCAGAAGAGTGTTTGTGTTTGTCAGGAAGAGCTGGATGTAAATGAGGTGAAAGGAAAATAATTTTCTACAGATTGCGAATTTGTTTAAATTTATTTTATGAAAAAGAAAAGTTTTGTTTTATTTTACGAAGCATTTTTTTGTCAGTTTTAAGGCCGGCTTCATTTTGTTTTCTTCCAAATTCAAAATTTGATGGGGAATATTTTTAAGTGGATTGTAGATATTATAATGTTTGAGACGTTTAAGACAAAATTTTTTTTGCTTCATTCGATTAAATTCGAGCGTCTTTTGTTAAATTATTTAACATGATACAGATAATTATTATAGACAGACATTGATGATAAAGTTTAGACGAGAAAAAAAAAGTTTCAGGCTGCATCAGAATAATTAAATTGTTAAGAATCTTTATTTTTTACAAAATGTGTTTTAAAATACCCTCATGTGGAGGATAAAGTTGTAGTCAATGAATTAATGAATGTTTTGAAATGTGATTATGCTGATTCAAAATTCAAATTCAGTGTTTAAGTTTGTATCTTGTCATTTCGTGGCAAGACCTCGAGCTTTTATTATTTTTTCGGACAAAGTAGTTGCCACGAAACTCGTCCAAAAAATTTAAACTCATTGTTAAAGCACGAACAATCTTGAACACAATAAATATAAATAAATACACACGTTGCTTTTCTGCATCGTTATATTGAACGAAACGTTTTTAAAAAGCAAAACAATGACACAAAAGCGTAAACAAGAAGCCCCAATTATATCGTTTTTCTGCAGCTGTCCCTCTAAAACCACATCTGGCGTCCTTTTATTTAGCAACTAATCAAATTGGGTCTGTAGGGATCGACTAAAATATTACTTGTATTTCTAAACCTGAAAAAAATATTCATGGTCTGTCCATTTAAATTGAAATAATAAAAAAAAACATTGTAACATTTAAAAGTTTAATTTACATTTTGCTCAGTGATGCATTTGTGCGTGATTTGGATAAATCAGTGAAATTCAAAGCTTAATCTGTTATTTCTTGGGCGGCCTCGGTCTCCTTGTATCTTTCTGAAAAGTTTAAGCTCGGCGTTTCTCCGTGAATTCAGGCCCTTGTGCTGTTCGCTCTGCAGGAGCCACACAGACTGGATTAGAAATGCAGCTGATCCTCAAAAGAAACCCCGGGGTCAACCATCGGTCACAGTTAGAGCTTGTTGTCTCAGCGCCGCACAAACCTAAACAACAGTTTACACACGGCACTGGGCAAACAAGCATCTCAACAACGCGGTCACAGTCCAGCTCCAACACGCTGTTTGATCAAAAGACGTTCAGACTCGTCGCATAGCACAGAAACGACCTCACTGGTTCACTTCATTGAATTTTTTGGACGTTGTCCCACCGCCCGAATCTGGTCCTGCGAGGCTGATGGTTCCCATTAAGGCCCTCAAATAAACACGCGCACGATGACAGATGTTTGACACAAACCATTAAGGTTCCGCGAAAAGAAGGGCAGACATTTGAAGCTCTTGACTTAAGAAGGTGACGCAGAAATTGGATGAAGAATTCATCCGTGCGTCCTTGATGTGGCCTAAAATATATTTTTTAGAACAGGCCTGTTACATATGGAAAAAATAACTTTTTGACATTGATTTTATATCTTTGCTATTCTGGCATTTTTTTTTTTTTTTACAGCCCATTTCATAAATGGAGTAAAACAGTAAATATTAACAATGACCTATATTTTATTTCCCCGAAAAACAGGAGATACAAATTATTCTTATATAGTTTACTTTATATATATAAAAAATGTATTAGATGTTGTATATGGTATTTTTTGTGTTAAAAATACAATATACTATATATGTATAGATATATATTTAAATATAACAAATATTATATAATAATAACAACAACAACAATAATATGACTAAATCAACTTCAATATAGTTCAAATTTTAGCCATTATAAAAAAAAGTTATAATATTCCTAAATAGAACAATAATAGAAATATTGTAAATATGATTTTGGTATGGGTGGCATACAAGGAAACATTTTACTTCCTCAAGTGTGTTTGCTCTTCTCCTCTACAAAAGTACAATATTTCTTTTATGCTTCATAGATATTTATATCACACACTAACACACAAAGCACAATTTATAGATGAATGCAAGGATTTAAACAATAACCAACTTTCTCCAACAGTGAGGATGCAGCACAGTGATTTGTAGGACAGCAAAAGGAAGTAAAACTGACAACAGGATTCACGGGGCCACCACTTGAAAGAGCAGAGGTATTTATCTATGAACCACATAGCTCACCTTGACACACAGAGACCCGGTACTATGTTGTAGCAACACAGTGTTTGTACTGAGGCTGCTATGAAGAAATGCATATACACACCTGCATGCACAGAGAAAAAAAAAAAGGGACATAGACAGAGAAACTACTTTTCAAGAGCTGTCACCCCCTGTGGTGCCACACTGTGTACTCAGCCCCTGACATTTCACCTTGTGTATGTATTTTTGTCTTTGTGCAAAAGACAAAAGGAAACTTGATGAAGCTGAGGCACAATTATAAAAAAAAGAACACAGGAACATTTAAGCGTGTGTTTCCGAAGACCACATCATTACACCACCCACAGTAAATATCCATTTGGCATTGCCAATAAACCTCATTGACCAAAGCTTTCATGGTTAAGCCTCATTTCCTTATTATAATAGAGAAATCCGATAGAACATTATGCAAATGAGGGCTGCAAAAATATGAACACAGATATAGTCAGTGTGCTCTGGAGTCGCCTGCAGTGACACCTGCATGGATCAGACTGAGCCTTTGCACTTAAATCTTGGCTGTGGTTTGCATACAGTCAGCTGCAGTACACAGTATGTTGTATATAGTCAGCTGCAGTACACAGTATGTTGTACATAGTCAGCTGCAGTACACAGTATGTTCTATATAGTCAGCTGCAGTACATATGTTGTATATAGTTAGCTGCAGTACACAGTATGTTGTATATAGTCAGCTGCAGTACACAGTATGTTGTATATAGTCAGCTGCAGTACACAGTATGTTGTACATAGTCAGCTGGAGTACACAGTATGTTGTGTATATAGTCAGCTGGAGTACACAGTATGTTGTACATAGTCAGCTGCAGTACACAGTATGTTATATATAGTCAGCTGCAGTACCCTTACTTACTTGACCACAGTAAAATCAGAACTTTAGACAGTTTCCTACTCTCAGATTGCTAAAATGACTCTGTCTTTTAACAAAACCACAACCATGGACACAAAGGCAGACGGACAGAAGTCACTCATCATGGTAGTCGAGGTATTGGCACGTCTGCACTCACTGACCACTCCCCTGGTGTGATTGGCAGCCAAAATGAATTCCTCCATCGACAGATGTTCGTCTCCATGTGCCGATAAAAGGACGGTGCCGATGGAGCGATTGACAGTATGATGGAGGGAGAGAAGGAGGAGAACGAGAGGAGAGATGACATCATGTGGTCAATGGAAGTCTGCCCTGCTGCTTCTGCATATGTCTGTGATACTGGTTAGACTGCGATATGAGAGTTAACCAAAGGAGAAGATGGGATTAAGTGGAGGGTTAAAGGCCGACCGGAGAGTCTGCGGCTACACTACAGAACTCACCTCAGTGTTGTCTGCAGTTTTCTTTTCAGCTCCTTTTGTCTGCTGAAGTAGTCATACTCAAAAAAAAACACAAAAAACGCCAGAAAACACACACAGACAAGGGAACAGGAAAGCACGGCAAGGACACTTTAGCAGATCTGAGGCCCAGAGGAGGAGAGAGCACTGGGAGAGGGGCAGTAGTCTGGAGACAGAGATCCATCCATCACACATGTCCTGACCTCTGCTTGACCTTCGCATGGCAGCCAATGAGGCGCCCGCACCCCCTTTAAGAAAGAAGCCCCCCACGTGTACACACACACACACGCACTTATCTACACACACACACACACACACAGAAGAGAAGAGATCGGGTGACACCAAGAGGAGTCTGGATGGTCTTTGTGTCGGCCATTGTTGGTTCCCAGAATCCTTTGTCTTTACATGACTAATGTGAGTACCAACACCTGACAGACAGGCTGTTCATCCTCTCTCTCTCTCTCTCTCTCTCTCTCTCTCTCAGACACACTCACACACACACACACACATGCACGCACACACACACACACACCTGACAGGAAAAACCACTAAGGAACATCCTGTTTCCAAGTTTGAGCTGCTTTCAATGACTAAATGAGACAGAACAGGATTGGAGACAAAGGGTGTACGAAACGTGTTATATAAAAGAAAAATAAAAGCTTCTGCCTTTCAGTGTTTTTTCACAGATTCAGTCATTTTAGACAAGTTCAGACATTGGGGTCCAGTCAGTAATTATAAAAATGAGGAAATCTATGTCTTTTTGCAGCATATAACAAAAGTGCTGGGCAAGTTATTACCAGCGACAACAATAATTTTGTCAGGACCAGTTGTCCACATGGAGACCAAATACTGATCCGAATGAGACATAACCTCATTTTTGACAAACTGGTTAGGTTTCTAAGCTTATATAGTTTATATACTAAGCTAAGATTTGAATTGTGGTTATGGTTATGGTTAAGGTTATGTATAATGCTTTGTTTAGTCTGTAAAATAAATGGAAGTCAGTGAAGTGTCCTGTGTGGTTGAAGGTGGTTTTCAGCACTTTGGCATGTCTCTGTCTTACTTTCTGTTTGTCTATTTGTAATTCTCTTCTTGAGTGTGGACAGACACCACAGCAATAGCAGGCTGTCTAGTCACTGGATGCATGTGTCTGGTGTGATACCCTTGTAAGATGGTCTGTATTTAAAATATTCATTAGCACAACAGCAAAAAACAAGGTGCACTATGCCATGTGGTATTCTGACCCAGTGCTATTACTAATGTGACATGAACAGTCACCAATCTGTGAACCTAGGCTCCATTTTGATCTAAACTGCACCTGCAAAGTTGTGTGACTATATCTGGACAGAGTACTTGCAAAGTACTTTTTTGTTACACAGGTGTGTCAGGAACATATTCTCCGTGATGCAAAAACAAGAAAAGCAGGTCATAGGTAGCAGGTAATAAAAAAAGGGAGAGTAGATAACTGACCATGAAAGACTATCATTCCCTTAGCCTCTGTGACTACTTTGACAAATGATATGTAAACAATCTGTATTTACTGTACTCTTCATTGAGTCACATATACACAATGTATTCAGCAATTCTTTTGTTAAGCCTGCTTGTAATGTTGTTATTGGGCCAAACAAGTGAGATTAACGCACAAATCCAAAACATTATCCCAAACACTAAACTGCACAGCCAGCAAAACACCCGGCAGCTACAGTCTTGAGTGCTCATCGATAAGTGAGGATAAGGCCTGAGCCGAACCTTTGATATCACAGACCTGAGCCTTTGGTCTCTTGCATAACTCGACAGGCGAAGTAGCATGTGTTAGAATGGCCTGCAGGAGATAATTGCCATTATATCACAAAAAAAGAACCACAGAACCACATTTCCTTCTTTTGCACACAGATGCACACACCCACATGCCGCTCTGGGGCAGAAGAAAGGTTTCAGCACCTCAGATTGAACATCTGCAGGAAGGGTGCAGACATTTGTGAGCAGTGGATTCTGCTGGGGGCGACGTGCAACGTTTGTCGGGATGTTTGAGCTCACCCGATGCTATTTTACCTGATAACCACCTGTCAGCTTTTCTCATCGGAAAAGAAACGGCACTCACGTGCGTTGTGACACGGGACCGGCCGAAACACAACCTGGGAGGAATTAGAGAGCAATTTGTGTGCTAACTGACACAAAATGGTGCGCTCGACCTCTTTGATGGCAACTGACATACAGTAGGTTAAGCTGACAAGGTCACATCAGGAAGTTTAGGTCATTTCCAGCAAAGTTTGGAACTGTGTTAACTGTGTATTTTCTCTATTTAAATAAAATCATATTCTATTTTAACACTAACAACATTACAGTACAGTAACTGTAATAGTTACTGTATGATATGATAGTGTATGGTAATGACTTTTGAAAAGGTGTAGCAATAATAATAGAAAAATGTGTCTGCACATATGGGAGAATACATTTCAACTTAATAGTGTGGTGATAACCTATAGTAATTCACATTACCAAGCTGTTGCCTGGATATTATTTCAGAAAAATAACATGTATTACTGTAATATTATCTCTTTATTACCTCACTATTACCAAGTTAGAAGTTGCATTATAAATGACATAATATTAGCTCCCTCTTGCATTATCATACTATTTCCATGTTGTTACGGAACTGTAAAAGTGTTACCAAGTCACATTTACAGATACCAAATTGCATGCGACTGCTCCAGTGACACATAGAACACACACAGTTGCAAAGCCAGCATGCATGTTAAGATAGACAGCGTTAATACAGCAGCTTGTTATTGTAAAAAATGACAGAGATGTTTCAGTGACAGATATAAGGCTTGGTGTAACTCTACGCCTCGCTGTTGTACACGCCCTGGAGACCATCACACTGTGGGAGTCTCAGAGGCAGAGTGAAACTATGCACTCATAGGCTGCCTGTCCCCTTTAGGCAAGAAGCAGTCTAGATTTCAATCTGCAACACTCGTAACAAAAAGGCTTAGTGAGACAAATTGATTCTAGTTTAAATCTGTGAGATACCCTGGCTTTTACGGCTGTGTAAACACAGATAGATAAAAATGTCTAATCACACTGTTGGTGTTGAGATGCTGACAGAGCATCGGTAACCACCGTAAAACATCACCTGACATAAATCATAATGTTGTAAAGGTTTGTTTTCTTCTGTATTTGTTACTGTACTGTGATTGTCAGAGGTGGCCTAAAACACCAACATTTGGAGATTTTGTTGTGTTTCTCTGTTTTTGATGAGATGCTGTAAATTAAGCTTTAGAGTGCATAATGCATTATTTAAGAAAACACACAAAGAATTGTACATTAACAATTTCAATACAATTAAAAAAAAAAAAACGTGGATTAAGAATTAATGCAGTTGTTTTGCAAATAGTGACAGGACTCATACAATCAGGATTTAAATTGTTGATTTGCAGAATTAGCGGTGTTTTAACTTATTCCTGTCTTTCTCTCATATTGTGTTTTATTCACTTCAGTTGTTGAGGATTTGCTTACGTGCAGTTTCTGTGTTTAAATTGCTTCACTATTGACTTTGCAGCAATTAAAACTTCCCAATTACTTTTACATGAGCTACTTATGCACCCACTGCGTCATCCAAAAAAAACAAAAAACAACTCTCTTACCATTCCTATCTTTTTAATTCCCCCAGCTGTTCATCAGCTCTGCCAGGAAGCATGACTGTACAACACTTTGAAACAGAGAAGCTCACTGCAGTTATTTTGTTGACTACATTCTATCCATTTGCACTATCCTTATTCAACATTTTGCCCTTGAATCCCGGCCAAGCATGAATAGTTTCTTTTGTGTCTGTACTTTCTCTGAGGTCGTTTGACTTGGACATTTTGCCAGTTTGCGTATCATTTTTTAGCAGCCGAGTGCTACGCTATACTCTCGTGATGAAGAATTTCTCATTCCTGACAGGCTTATAGGAGCGTTAATGTAATGACAGAGACAGCACCTGCATGAAATGCAGATGCCACTCACTTATTTAAGAAGCTAATATGGACTGTCAGCAGTCAGAATCTCAGGCCAGTTCTCACTTTGTGCTTTAGGGTAACACGTTTGTCAAGTCACAGCAGAAATGATCTAAGCAAAACAAGTTGATTTTCCCACACTCACTTTCACTTGGTGGGATCTAGAAAAGTGTAGAAACATGTCGGTGGTCATAAAAGTGGAAAAACATCTAACATCAGTAGACGAGCACAAATCGTAACAGAGACACGTGTCCATTGTGTGTGTGTGTGCACTGACCTCTCCAACACCACATGCTCACCTGCAGGCAGCTGGACATTCACCCTCTCTCTTCACCTCCTCCCTTTTGCTCCTTATAATCTAAGCTCCACAGAGACTCCTCTAATGACAGCACTTGTCTATAACTTCGTTGTCACGCCTTGTGTGTGTGTGCTACCCTGTGTATGCTTGCGCACTAAAGCTTGTGCACGTTTGCCCTGTAATGACAGCGGCTGTCTATAACTGCTCGTCCTGGCAGGGATCATTCGGTCCTCCCTCTCTCCCACCTCTGCTGTCTGGTGTCACCCGTGTCCGGGTGGACGATGATGTGATCTTTAGTCTCCTCTGCGATCTATAGACTGGCATTTGGCTCAGGGAGCGTCCCCCGGCCCTGACACGCATGCTAAAGCATGCCGCCATCTTGCCAATATCCCACAGCATTAGTTAGCACCATCCAAAGGACTTAAAGCCTGAGGTTTTTGTGCACACACGGATTGACAAAGAAATTACAATTTTTTAAACTGTTATATTATAAACAACGACAATGTTTCCATCAGCCTGTTACAATGTGCAATGTCAATTATTGATTTACACATTAAAACAACACATCACACATAAGAAATAGGGTGTAGTACAGTGGCCCTGAAGGTGGAAACACAAACACGTTTTAAAAACACAAAACGACATTTCAAAAAACACAACGTTTCAGAAAACAAAATGACGTTATAGAAAACAAAACAACATTTCACAAAACACAACGACATTACAGAAAACACAACATTACAGAAGACAAGACAATCAGAAAACACAACGATATTTAAAAAAAAAAAACCCTAGTGGAAATGAGCCACCGCGGTGCAGTGGCGTCCAAAAAGAAAAAAAAACTATGAAAAAAGATCAATTTATAGTATTTCTTCCAAAATCGGTCAAAAATGTCATAGTATAGTATGTCGTCGTAAATCGGTCAAAAATGTTATAGTATAGTATGTCGTCTAAAATCGGCCAAAAAAGTCATAGTATAGTATG